>NC_056729.1:780950410-781177910 GCF_019279795.1 Protopterus annectens
CAAGGAAAGTGCTTTTCTTTTGCAGTTCGTTCCGTAGTAATAAATAGAACATCTCTTAGTTTGATAACTGACACTGGATGTCTGCTTTTTAATAAGACTGGCACGGCAAACTAAGTAGTTGTGTCACAATTGCTAATATTACAATGTTGTTTATATACTATGTGCGGTGAGACAGAGTTATCATTTGCTAAGCAGTATTTAATACTCCCCACATTAGGGGTAATTTTATCAAGGAACCAGTCTCTTAATTAATGAAATAAAAGGAAAGAAAGAAATATGTCACAGAATGTATAAAACCTAATGGAAGACTTGAATGCTTATATAAGTTTTAGATAGTTGTCCAACTCTTTATGATGTCATATTGATAAATGTTAAATGACTATGCTATAATAACATATTAGGTTAAACAGACAGTGCAGTCAGAATAGTTTAACAGCAGGGTTATAGCTAGAAGACTGGGCTCAGAACAAAGCATGAGTTATAAGGGTTAATAACCATTTAAAATGTCAGGACCACCAAGACTGAGTCCAGAAATATGGAGACTGACTGGCTGAAAGATTCAACATGCATATACGAAGTCTAGGATGCCATTTCTTTGAATATTCTTTTTTCTCTGAGATATGGTGATCGCGAAGTTGGTTTATATAGGTTCAGGGGGTCTGAGTGCAGGGGGCTTGCTGCCTCCCTTGCAAAAAGAAGTTTTAAGGAGAAGAGCAATCTTTGAGATTTGCTCTTCTCCTGTGTTTTTGGTCATTTTTTTTTTGGCATGTTGGCACTCAGCATTTTGAGTGCTGATATTTTAATAGGCTCTTTTAGGCCATTTTAAGCCTAGCCAATTACCCTATGTGAGAATCAAACCCTACACCTTGTGTTTGTATGGTAAACAGTTTATAGTGAGGTAGTTAAAGTTGCCCATGAATATATTGCTGGGCTTAATGCAGAGCAACTCCAGTTGGTTTAGGCAAGAGGTATGAGTATCCTGAGTCACAGAAAGTACCTGTAGCTTGCAACGATATGGTCTGTCCTTGTTTATGGTGATTTGGACATGGACAAGCTCAAGTGCATCATACCACTTGACTAGTCTTGAGGTGTGACTCTTTTTGATGAAAATTGAGACACCTCCACCTTTTTTCTTTTCCTGTGCAGTAGTTAGTCTAAATGTGTGGAAAGCATTGTAGCCGTGTACTGCCAGGGTGCTCTCCATCTCTCTCTAACAACACAGATGTCTACATTATCCTGGGTGAGGACAGCTTGCAGGGAGGAAGACTGAAAATATTGTACTCCCTTCAAATGACACCAAAACTAAACCAAGTGTTAAAGTCAGTTATCTTCTGCTCATATTGTGGCATAATTCTTAGAGACAGCAAGATGCTGCTCAGTGATAGACTCATACCAACCTGGGATACACAGTCTGTGAGCGGGATCATGTTTCTCTTCATATAGTTCAGACAGGTATGTCTCAGGTCAATTACACCTACATGTAGAATGACAGAATCATATTGTTAGTTGGGGCTCAATGACCTGAGTGTGGGGATGATCTGGCAGATCCTGGCCTCTGATAGGCAGTTAACAGACTCTCGTCTTGCTCAAGAAATGTTCCAGCAAATGCTGATTCAAAGATTTCCTTTTCTCAGTTAGTCCAGACTGACTGGCAAAGGAGACTAGAAGACAGAAGGAATGGTTCAGCTACAAATAGGAAGGAATAGAAATACTTCATGAATTTACAGACACAATACCCTTCACCATTTGTATGCAAACAATTTGAAAAGTAGTGAGAGAGGAAGATGCAATCTGTATTGGACACCACAGTGGCTCGATGATTAAGATTTCTACCTTACAACTCCAAGGTGTAGTGTTGAATCCTGATTTCTGGTCACTGTCCATGTAGTGTTTGCGTGTTCGTCCTACTTCTGTATGGAGTTAACCTCAAAAACAGCTTAGATAATTTGTCATACTAAATTGTGCATATATATATATATATATATATATATATATATATATATATATATATAGCTATATCTATATCTATATCTCAGCATAATGCATCCAAGATTATCCAAGTTCAACTTACTCTGGGCAAGACTGCAGTCCAGATTGTAGCTTGCTACAGACACCCCACCATGCCTCAGGATTCCCACTTCTCTTTTCTTGATACACTGGAAAATATTAGGGTACAACCCAACATCCTAATAATGGGTGATTTCAGCTACCCCACTATTAACTGTGAAAACTACTCATGTACAAACTCTTTTCCTCAACGTTTTCTGGAATTCATAAATTCCAATGCCTTGGATCAACCTATCCACACCCCCGCCAGAGGCAGAAATATCCTAGACCTGGTCATCACTAACATGGGTGACCGGTGTTCCACACCAGAGGTCAATTCTTTGTTGGTCAGATCTGACCACAAGCTAATCACCCTAGACATCCACATCCCGCCCCGATCCCCATTATTGAAACAACTGTAAAAAATCTCTCCAGAGCCAACTTCACGCTTCTTAAGACAGAAGTGGCAAACTTCACAACACCCATGCAGATGGACAATAGAGGTGCGACTGCTGAATCCTACACAAATGCACTTTATAAGCACTTACATGAGTGCATGGATTGTGCTATCCCTAACAGAATCAAGATGCTATCCTCCAAAAACAGGAAGCCAATCTGGTGGCCATCTGCCATAAACAAACTCTTCAACAGAAGAAAGAAACTTGCAAAAAAAGAGTAAAATCCCATGATTGGAGGAACTCCCTGGTCAGCCTTAGTAAGAAGCTGAGATCCCTCATAAAATCCTCCAAAGCTAGTTATGAAAACAAAATTGCCACTGATTCTAAAGACAACCACAAAGCATTCTATAGCTATGTCAAGAATCTCAATGGCAACACTCAGATCTGCTCTGAGTTACAGCACAATGGCACTAAATGTACAGAACAAACTGATATTGCCAACATCCTGGCAGATAGGTTCACTGCTAACTTTACCCCCCTCTCATCCACTAAAGGGCCCATCTCTATACCGAAAGAATGCAAAGTTCCCGTAATCATGGCTGCACAGGTAAAAACCTCGCTCTCCAAAGGCAAGAACACAGCATCCATGGGACCTGACAACATCCCAGGCTACCTTCTACATGAACTACAGAATGAACTGGCACCCAACCTAAGTACCATGTTCAGTAATAGCCTCACCTCAGGCTTTGTGCCCATTGAATGGTGCACTGCAACAGTTATCCCACTCCACAAAGGGGGAGCCATGACAGACTCCAGGAACTACCGCCCCATTAGCCTGACGATCCTGGTCTGCAAGGCCATGGAACGTATCATCATGGAACTCATAAACAAAGACATTGGAGATCTCCAAACTCTGGACCCCCACACAGTTCAGGTTTGTAAAAGGCAGATCATGTCTCCTAAACCTGATAAACTTCTTTGAAGCAGTCACCAAAGCCATAGATGAGGGTAAGGTGGTTCACACAGCCTATCTAGATCTCGCCAAGGCATTTGACACCATCCCCCACTCTGGAATTATAGATAAACTCACTAAACTAGGTATAAATCCCTATGTCACAAGATGGGTTGCCAACTGGCTTACTGACAGAACCCACACTGTGAAAGTAGCAGACTCCAAATCAAACTTCAGACCAGTGACAAGTGGAGTACCACAGGGTTCAGTCCTGGGTCCTCTCCTGTTTGGTATCTACTTCTCTGAAGTACAGGCTAACACAGAAGGTCTTTGGTTAACTAACTTTGCAGATGACTGCAAACTAGGATCCATAATCGAAACTCCTAATGATGTGGACATCCTACAAAAGGGCCTCACTGAGACAGATGCCTGGTGTCAAAGCCATTGCCTCAAGCTCAATGCCAAAAAGTGCATTGTCATCCCCTTTGGTAAAAACTCTGTACCCATGAACTACCACATAGGGGGTAGTCTACTTAACACTGAAAGTGTGATAAGAGACCTTGGGACACAGGTGGACAGTAGTCTCTCCTTTGATAATCACATCACTACAGTGGCCAGGAAATCCTTCTGTGTGGCACACCTCATCACAAAATGTTTCTCATCCAGAAAAAAAAGAGGTCATTGTTCCCCTCTACTCATCACTCATTAGACCCATTATAGAGTACAACGCCCCGTTTGGTATATACCTCACAAGACATCTACAACAACTGGAAAGGCCGCAGAAATACCTCACAAAGAGGATTACTAGCCTCAAACAGATGCCCTACGCAGACCGTCTCAAAAAACTCCAGCTCTACCCCATCGCATATCACCTACTCAGAGGTGATCTCTGCCTAATATACAAAGCTATGTCAAACCCAGAGCTGTTGGACATGCTCCACTTAAAGAAATCCCAATCCTTCTGAGCTACATGCTCTAGGGACCTAAACCTTGTCACCACAATAAACAGAACATGCTGGAGGGATAGATTCCTGTCCCAGAGACTTCCCATACTCTGGAGCAGACTACCTATCTATGTCAAACAGAGCTTCTCATTAGCACTCTTCAAGAAAAATCTTGATGATTGGATGGGAAATAGGAAATTCACTCCGGGGATCACTTCTGTGGCTCTTCTTGACAAGGGACAGGAAAATAATTTTCTTGGGTGGTGGAAGCCAGGGTACCTTTTTGGCTAGGCTTATATAGGCCCTAGGGCCAATAGCCTAGTACTTACCTATGAACCTATATATATATATTTTTTTTTTTTTTTTTTTTTTTTTTTTTTTTATTTTCATTTATTCTTGCCATTGTGCCCTGGGCAGTGGCTGAAAGTGTCTGAGGAAAATATTACAGTATGATTTTCTAGAGGTAGATGAGTCCTTAGTAGATGTTTCAAAATGCCCCCGATAGTACCCTAAGAATGGGAGGGAAATGTATCTGACTTACATAAAATGCCTTGCCTCCTTCTGAGGACATAAAAGAATGTCTTGTTTCCATTTCCTTTTTTTTTTTTTTTTGCCATTCTGTATTGATGCATATAATATTGATGCTGTTGCCAAGGCATACCTTATAGGGAGCTTTCAAAGAGTCTGTATTGGTATTCCAACATATACTGAGGGGCAGGCAGAGATTCAAATGTAGCAGTTTCTCATACTGTATTGGCTGTTCAAATTTTTGCAGCTTTCTTAATTCCATTGAAGTATTTCTTGGCAATGCTTTGTAATCAAATGCTGGAGTCTTTGGTGCAGGTAACACTAATATTATCAACATGGCTGAAGCACAGGCTACCAAGTCAGGTCTTTCAAAACTATCTATGAGGGCAAACACTCAGTTATGTGATCTTCAGAGTCCTGATAGGATGCTGAAGGTTCCTGCAAATGTAAAATTAACATTTGAGGTTCAGTAGAAAGTAGCCCATATTCGAGGAAGTACAAATTATTGTGTACATAGTCCATAACATGGTCTGGGTGCTGTGACTTTACCTGTTGTCATACAGTATAAACACATATTGCTTTAGATGTAATGACTTTTAAAGAGTGTGTTTAAATTTTTGAAATGTTATCTGTCAATTTCATTGAGAATATTGCTCCATTTATCTAGTAGCTATGCCCTAACTGCTCTGTCTCCTATTTTGGATCACAGTCTACCAATGTAAAGAAAGACCTTTGGGGGCTGACATGAACTTTCCAGCACATTTATGCTGCATAAATATGTCATAACAGGGCATTTATTTCTATGCAACACTTTAAATGCAAATGTGCTGATCAAGCAGAAGCCTGTGCTCAACATTTAGCAAAGTTTAAGTATGCTAACGCAACACAGAAAAGGGTTGTTAAGAAAAGATTAGCTAAAAACTTATCAACCCTACTATGGATCCTTTTGAGCTTGTTGGCAGTGCCTTTGTATACATTTCCTATTGTGACAGGACAATTAAGTTGCTGTATACCTGCTGTACCAGAGAAACTGAAAGTAACAGACTGTGTTATGTTTATGAAAGAACAAATAAACAACTGGACTGCTGTCCCACAGCAGAAGTTTTTAATTAAAAGGGAACATCGAGTATATGTTTCAAACCTGGCCATGAGAAAGCAGCTAAGACTTGTATTATTAAAGATGCAGTCATACAAGTAGAACAAGTTAATCCTGACAAAATGTTGGCAGATGGGTAAAGTATTAAAAATTGGAGAGAGTAGAGTTTTTGCAGCAAATGATTATTCACTGTACACCAGGCAGAAGAGAAGCAAATTTATCCAAGCAATCAGAGAATGTAGGTGTGAGATCTAAACTGCTAAGGAGAAAATAAAAAAGTTTGTCCAACATAAAGTGAGTCAGCAAGCAGAAGGGGACACTGCTTCTCATTCTTCTGATGATAAGGTTCATAGTTTCCAGTGTTCCAAGGGAAAATGTTTGAGAGAAAGAAAAAAATATAGGAGTCGACAAGAAGAATCAGCAGTACCTTGGACTTAAACCAGAGTTTGGTGCTGGGAGTTGGAAATACACAGGAAAAAGACCACCAACTCTGAAATTAATGAATAAATGAAAGGCTATAAAGTATCTTATCACATTTGTGAAATATGGTTTTGCAACAAAAAGAGTGGCTGAAAAACACTGGATTTCTATTGACTTTGTTAAACTTGAGAGTGGACTGTAAAGCATATACCCCGCTTTATAGCATTCATGTTTAGAATGACACTAAATAGGGAAAACTAACTGTAAGTAAAACAATTTCTGTTCTTGTTAGTATTTGTATGAAACATTTAATGATATAAGCTGCATGTTATATACAATAAAACAGTTTTATGCAGTGTGTAGTCAGGGATATTTTAAACGTGGGAGGATTTTTTTCAGTTATTGTTGTATGTGTTAAATATATTAAAGTAAGCAATTGTTTAATTCTAAGAAATATGGGTTTTACAGTATAGCAAGAGAAAATATGCTGGACAAAACCAAGTTTAATGTTCATGTGCTGTGATCATAGGTTGCTGGGGGGCAGTGGTTGGGTGTAAGTGCACTGATTATATTATATTATGTTATATGAAGAATTTGGATATTTTCTATTTTTATTTTACAATGGTGAATGTCTGGATTACCCACACATGAATTGGTTCAGCAATACTCATTTATATGGGGACATGATAAGATGAAGCATTTAGGAGTATGGATTAAAAATGCTTTTGTTATGGCAGCTAAGGATATGTGAGAAGAGACTAAGCAAAAGATAATACAAAAATTGAGAAACTCTTATTTATGAATATAGATAGTAAGATAGAAGCAGTGAAAAATATGAAGTGTTTTGTAAGTGATCGCAAGCCAGTTGGTTGTTGCAGGGTTAACTATTATATTTAAATATTTTATTCCAACATAATTATTTAATTGGTTGTATTATGTTATTGGCTGAATTGTTCTTTTGAGTTTGTATAACTGTCACAGATTTTAAACACAACGTATTTTCTGATGAAGTGAGTTTTACACAAAAGCGACTATTAAAATTAACTACACCAAGTCTTCAGAATCATCTTAGTAGCGCTTATAACAGTGGTTTATTGGTATTTTAAATAATGGAGATGTGACGGAGAAGGAGATAGGTAACTGGAAACATATGTTTTGGAAGTGTAATGAGTTGGCAGAAACATTCCCAACAGAGTGCTTTATCAGAAATATTGATTGAGGAAATGGCTGTAAATGAGGAAATTACTATTTTGAGCTGGGGTACAGGATCTAAATTGTCTAGACATAGTAAGGCCTTATTGAGTTTAATTCTGTTGGCTGCCAAAAAAGCAATTACTAGAAAATGGAAACCAAAGTCTATACCAGCTGTGTCTGAGGCACTGAATATTATAAAAGAGATAAATGAACTAGAAGAAGGATCTTTAGAAATGGGAAGGAGCAAAATATATAGAAGTAAATGGAAATTGCAGAAACAATACATGCAGAATAATGTTCAGGAGGAGGAGTGAGGTTTAAGGGAAGGCAGAATTTCAGCAATTTTTTTTGTAATATTAGACTGATGAAGTAGCAAAGGAAATGTATGTGATTTATATTGTATTTAAATAGAAAAAAATGTTAAAATGGTTTATTTTCTTTTCTGTTTATGTATGTTTGCCTATGTCTTAAGTGATAATTGACTTGTTTTTGTGAATATCCTGTCTAGGGCCTATATCATATGAGCGAATCACACAAATTGCAAATGCTCATAATATTGAACATACTGGACCTTGAACTTCATATTGTGGGGGGCTGCACCCCCCACACCCCCCACTAAATATATATTCTAACTCCGAGATTGCACTACAGAGAGGAAAGGGCAAATATCCCATTCTTCACTGTACCGCAATCTCAGAAATAGCACTTTGAGGTCCGGTACGTTTGACATTATGAGCGTTCACAATTTGTGCGATTCACTCATATGATATAGACCCCATGTCCAAACCTGAATTAAATCCTGAGAGTCTGAATTATCTCCTGAAATTGGGCATATTATTAATTAATCTGTTTGATTATTTGTTTGTGTTAACTGGGTCAGAGCACCGGTCAAAATAATTCAAAATAATTCACAGTATACAAGGTAAAAATGAAGCAGGTATTAACAGAGTAACAATTTTAAACAAGCAGCAGGGTAGCATTGAAACTTTGCATAATTAGGTGGTTAAATACTAAGAATATGGGTCCAAAGTTATGCTTCAGTATATGATTGGGTCATTTGCAGGCTGTATTAGGTAAATATTTCAGCATGCTTGAACGTTCTGCTGGTGTGCAAATTCAAGAGAAGAAAACAACATATAGAAACTTGAGTACTCCAAAGTGAAGATGAAAGGGATGTGAGTGAGAATTTTGGCAAGACATTGCTTGTTTTCTGCCTAACGTGGTTGTCAGCCATTTCAGTTATGTTATTACAACCAGCTTATGATAGTGTCTTAACCATGATGATGTGATTGAAATCAATGACTTTTGAGAAGTCTAAGAGGTCAGACACATTATAGAGGTCTTTGTCTAAATTGTTGGTGTTTTTGGACAGCTGTATGGTTGCTGTATGTGTCCCATGATGCAGTCTAAAGCCGTGTTAAGTATTAAAAAATTACTGTGTTGTTGGAGGTAGTTTGAGAACTGTTTGTGAACTATCTTGTGTTATAACTTTACATGTTGATGTAGTATAGGGATAGATTTGACAATTTTCAACTTTTGGGGTGTCTCTGTTTTTCAACATAGCGAAGAGTTTCGCTCCTTTCCTTATTTTTATATAATCACTTCCTTAATGCTTCTTTTTATAATCATAGCCAAACATAGCAGAGTGAAACCAGCTGTCTGTGTTAGAAATGCTGGTGGTGTGCATCTGATGGACACTGATGAATATGATCTTTTTTTTTTTTTAGGGGATTTCATAACATGGTAACACTAGTCAGTAGGTAAAAATAAAGAGGTTTTCACTTAATTTAGTTGGATTTCCATATTTCTGTTCATGTTAAGGAAGATTTGAAATGATAGGGAAATAGTCTTTAACATTTTCCGTTGTTCCCAAATAAGAATTTAAGCTAAGGGGACATCTGATTTCAGCTGTGATTTTCCTATTAAGCTCTGAATTCCTTTACACAAATAAGATTGTTTTGCTTTCTTCATTTGTAGGGTGGTATGATGGTTCCGTTATGTATTTATTATAGTCATTTGATATATATTTCTTAAGGCCCTTTATACATTTCACATGATTTTGTCCTTGGCATATGGATATACTTTCCAGGGTTTGTCTGTACTTGTCATGGCTTCACATACTTCTCTTTTATTAAACTGTATTCTGTTCCTTTTCAGTCTGATATAAGGATGTAACTCTATCTAGAATATCTAGCAGTGGTGAAGAAATCAAAAGCAGCATTAATATAAGGTAGAGCACTGAAGCTTGATCTTTTATTGCAATGTAGATAAGATTTATACTTCAAACAGGCAGGTTTTTTTTGTGATCTATACTTCCAGCACACAAGTTTTTGATGTTTCTTACTGTGGTCATTATCGTAGTGCGTGATCTGCCGACATATTTCCATAATACAAAAGTGGTTTATTAATTACTTAAGTGATTGGCTAGAGTGGAGGCTTAGTTATGATGCAGCCTTTACCTGTTCTTTTATCATAGCTTATTAGCATGAAGCTCTTGGAGATACAGTGACTACTTACCTCATTAGAACTATTTTGCACCCGTGCATGCTACAATCACCCAGGGGTGGCATTTCCCTGGATGAATAATCATCATACTAGCAGAGGGTAACAAGTAAAAGTTTTTTGGCCTTATCTGCTTCCACACAAATTCATCCTATGTTTGGATTTTAAGGAGCGGCTGAGTAATGTTAATATGAATGTGTATGGGATGAGGAGAATCTGTTGTCTCGGCAACTAAAAGTCACTGTAGGTACAGTATTTTTTTGTCATGTTGGGTGGCTGACACTACTGCAATGGACTCCAGTTTGACAAGGAATATGAAGGGTGTGACCACCAGTTCACAAAAAAAAATCATCTCAAGAATGGTGTTTGTACAGTTGGTTTTGGCAAGTGGCTACAGAGGGGGTTTCACCCTCTGGAATGACAAGAAAATCACCACAAGAACAATGTGCATGTAAATGTGTGTGTGTGTGTGTGTGTGTGTGTGTGTGTGTGTGTGTGTGTGTGTGTGTGTGTGTGTGTGTGAGATCATTTTTTTTCTAGGTCTGTTAATATATATTTATTTATTTACATCCATTTGTTTACCAGGAAAGGTTGGCTGGGCAAACAAGCCACTTTTCAGCAGAGGTCCTAGGAGAAAAGTGTCACAAGAAATAATAAAAAAGGTAGTACTTATACAGCATACAAAATGATCAGGTACCATTAGCAACATTACATACAAATTGAGAATGAATAAAGCAGATAATTATGAAATAAGTATATTCTTCAGCAACATAGTCAGCAATAAGTGCAGTTACCTAGTAGCATATTACATCAGGTATAATTATATACATTTTGTCATAAGGAGAGAAGACAGAAAAATACGAGAGAAGACATAGTCACTGATATTTATGTGTACATAGGAGAGGGAGGTATTTTTGGAATAATTTAGCTGGAGAATAGCAGGGGCATAGCCAGGATCCATACAGGAACAGTTGTAATTTATTTTTGAAGATATGTGTGTTGTTGAGGAGTCTGATAGGAGGGGATATGAATTCCAGGATTTTGAGATACAATTGGAGTAAAGCGCATTTCCTGCTTTGTTGTGAGCTTCATGAATTGAGAGGTGTTTGTCAGTAGAGCAGAGAGCTCTATTGGTAGAATGGAATTGTAGTATACTATTTAGGGCAGGGCATTTGTCAAGGTGAAAAACTGACCTATGTGAAAACTGAAGTTGAGAGTAGGTGAGGTAGGTCAAGTCAATTTAGGTGCCTGAGGGCAGTGATGTATGTTGCATGGCTTGTAACAAATTTGGCTATTTTTTATAGTACTGCTCTAATTTAGTTGTCATGGCGGACTGGAGATTGGTGAAAATAGGAGAGGCATACAGAAAGGTTATCCAGCTGCTTTCAATCAGATATTGTTTGGCCCTGTATAGCAGACCTAAGTTCTGAAGATATATATATTTTTTGATTGCTTGTTAGATATGGAGAGTGAATCTCATGGTATTGTCTACTATAACCCAAAGTAATTTAATATTGTATACTACCTCAATATTTGTGTATATGCAAAGGTGATTTGAAAGTTAGCTTTGCATTATCATGAGAGTAGGCATGAAAAGGAGACATTTTGTCTTTTTCAGTTTAGTATTAGGTTTGATTTTGCTAGCTAGTTTTCTATGGGGGAGAATATATCTTGTTGCATAAGAATGGGATTTTGTACAGAGCAGATAAGGGTTATATCATTGGTGTACTGAACTAGTTTGGCATGTTTTGAGGCAGTGTGTACATTATCAATAAATATATTAAATAGGAGTGGCCCTATAGTAGAACCTTGGAGAACACCAGCAAAGACTATTGAAAAGTCTGAGATGATAAACTGCAATTTAGACAGGTAACTGAGGTACCAGGAGGGACTGCCACAGGACAGAGCAAGGAAGACTTGATGATGGAACAGTTTATTATGAGAGCCACTGTCAAAGGCTTTAGATAGGACCAGAAAAAGGACAGATACAATATTACTTGTATTGCAGCTATGATTAAAGCAGTTACAGAAGTCTGTTAGTGCACTAGTGGTACTGTGGCTTGGTCTAAAGCCATGTAGATTGGAGGAGAGCAACTTACTGGTAAGAATGTGGATGAGAAGGTGATAATGGATGCATTTGTCCAAGATTTTTTATGGGGGGAAGTATGAATATGGGTCTATAGTTGGAAAAATCAGTTGTGTTTCCCCCTTTGTACAGGAATAGGATAAATGATTTCTTCTATAGTGAGGGGACATAAGACTGCTGGATAGATCTGTTAATGAGTATTGAAAAGTGATAGACAGTGGCATCTGCTGCAATTTTCAGATGTTCACCGGCTTGGTTATATGCAGCTAGGGAGGTCGGGTTTAGTCTTAGGAGGTGATTTTTAATGATAGAGGTTGTAGCAGTGCTGCTGGAGAAAGTGTTATGACTGCCACTGACTTGGAAGTGAAACTGGACTGAATGGTTAAGGTCTATGTTAAGTAGTGATTTTATGGTGTTGATGAAATGGGAGTTAGAAGCAATATTGTCTTTATATAGATTGGTCTGCTCTATTCTACCTGCTGATAATTTTGATGGAGCTCCAAAAAATAACATGATTTTTTTAGTAATTGTTTTTTAAGTTAAAATAGTGATTTATTTTATCATTTTTAACTTTGATTGTGGTTTGATTGCAAAGGTGTCCGAAGGTATGGAGATTTTCCTGTGGTTTGGTAATTTGACATTTTTTCCATGCCTAACTCTATCCTGCATTTTTTGTTTGTTGCAGATAGCCAGGGGACAATGTTTTGTTTGACCCTCTTTCTGTATATGGGTGCCATTTTGTTTAGAATGTTGAGGTAGGAAGTACTAAATAAGTGGACTGCATCATCTAGGGGAATGGTTTTGAGAGTACTCTATTTTGCAGAAGTAAGAATGGCTAAGAAGGTTTATTTATTAAAGTTTGTTAGATCTGTAGTTCTTTAAAATGGTATTTCTTAACTTGAGGAGTTGTGTGTTTAAGGACAAAGATTGGTAGATGATCATTAAATGGATCTGATAAGGTGCCTGAAGATGAAATTTTATAATGCTTGTTTTTTTAGAAACCAGTCTAGTGTTGATTTTTTTTTTCCTATTTAACTTGTTGAGTCTGGTTGTGATATGAATTAGTTGTGAGTAACCATTTAAGATTAGTGACACTGAGGGAGAATCAGTGGTAAGGGAGAGACAATCTATGTTTATGTCACCCAGGGTTATTGTTTCATGGCGAATATTTAATGTAGTCCAGGAGAGGAAATTTGTTATCACTAGATGGGATATACAGAGGCATTTCCTGTCATTTAGTCTGAAGAGGGAGAGGAGTATCTTGGTATTTTTGAAAGTAGGGGAAGTATGTGTGTAGAGAGATAGTCCCAGGGAGTTAGAATACATCATAGCTACTCCTACACCTTTTTATTTGCTTTTCTGTTGAATCTATATATGATGTAACCTGGTGGGATGATTTCCTCATCTTTGATGCATGGCTTTAGCCTAGTTTTAGGGATGTCTAGGATGTTAGAAGCAAGGGTATTTAACCATTTCATGAAGGTCAGTTGTTTTGTTACTGATGCTTCTGATATTGATATGGTAGAATCTGAGTGTGGACTGAGCATATAGGTGAGAGGGTGGGAACACCCATGTATATTTATACTAGACCCAGGGTTAGGGTTAATATCACAACAGAGTTGTATTTTTTAGGGAAAATGGCATAGGGAAATATTAGTTTATATTTTATTCAGGTTCTGGGTAAGTTTTGACCTGGATAGGTGAAGGTGCAAGAATTTGTATTTTAAAGAAATCCATGATGGAGCTGTTATAGAGGTTTGACAATATATAGGGAATGTTGTCTGTAATATTGCTGGGCAGTACTAGAAAATCAGTGAAGGAAAGGTGGATATGGTGTGAGGGGAGGAGTGGGTGAGTACAGTGAGAATGAAAAGAAGCATGAATTGTTGTGTGGGATATGAAACAATTTATTTTGTTATAACCTAGGGGAGCAATGTTGGGAAGGTGAATAAGGACAGGGAGAGGGACTGTAGTATTCAATACAGTTTCAGCAAGTCAGAAACAATATTTGACAAATCTGTGATATTAAGTCTGTAATAGGAAGGTTATATTTAGCAATATGTAATGTTCAAGCAGGAGAAAAACATACATATCTGACAGATGAATACTTAATGAAAGAAAAGAAGTAAATGTAAACATGATTGTTAAAGTTGTATGAAAATGTTTGTAGAAATGTACACAGTATGATGAAGTGTCATTGGTCACCTTTGCTAAACAAAAAGATGATCATATTCTGTGTCTTCCAGTAATAATATGTGCACACGGGCATTTTCCCATGAAAGTATTTTTATACCAGATGGATCCACAGAGGATAAACTTTCAGGCCAAGCTATATCCCAGGAGAACATCTCAGAAAAAGTCAAAACTCTTCAGGTAAGAACAAACACTTTTTTTCAACTGGGATGGCATGTTATCATTAAAAGATCTGTTAGCAAAACTTTTTTCTGTCATCCACCTTGTAGGTCAAAATGTTTCTTTTGTCCTGTAGTTTGTAATGGCATATATCCTTAGAAACAGTATTACCTAAAAAATAAATGTTTGGATTAAGAGACTTGCTTTGCCCCAGAGCATATACATGATTTGGAAGAACTATTGTGCAATATTACAAATTAATATTAATATAATTATTTATTATGTTTCGAACTTAGCTTGGTTTGTTCATTCTTCAGAAACAAAACATCTATATATATGTTTAGCATTATTTTTTTCACTATCATTTTAAGACTGTTATTAAGAGATATGTTTGTAGAATCCTAATATTACAGTGAGTTAGAAGCTAAAAATGATTTACCTTCTGAATTCAGTGAAACAAAGGACTATTTCTTTTTCCAAACATGTTTCTTCATTATCAGAGATTAGTTTATATGCATGTGAAATACTGTGTGCATTCAAAGGAGAACTGCCAGCACAGCTAGCTGGAATTTTGTAAATAATTATATGTCATTGGTGAATATATCAAAATGATTTATACAAGATGCTTGTGTTACAAATGTATCAGAACTGTATGTCATGTGTATATCAAACTACTTGTACAAACGTGTTTGTTGAAAAGGTAAATGTAGAGTGCTGTGTTTGAAATGCAACCCAGTGTGCCCTATTGGAAGTAAACAGAAATGTACCTGCACTATTGTAACTGTGTAAATGTGTATGATTAACAGAGGAAACTGGAGGGTTGACCTCATTCCAGCTAACTTTAGAAAAAAATTTAAATTAAATTACTTTATAGGCTACGCAATAAAGAGGCTATTGCTCACATTTTCAATGCAGCTAGAGACACAAAGTCTGTACTAGGAAAATTTCTGTATTGTCCTTGGAGTGAACTAATTGCTACATTTGAAGCATGAAGGAATGCAGTTGTTATATGATTTCCAGCATCTGCCAAAGATCTGAGGAAAAGCCCTTGTCTGTATATTTTTAGGTAGATCGTAAATCCTGCCAGCTTCTAGAAATTGGGTTTTTCCTGGGAACTAGAAGTGAGATGAGCAGAAATTATGCAATTATGCAAGCTATCCCAGCAGTAATATTTTAGATATTAATTTGAGAAGTCTGTTGGTGAGACAGAGCATTCTACATTCTGTCTTGGAAGTGACAATAACGACAAGAAAATCCATTCACCTCATCTGCCTTGCTCTAATGAAGTAAGTTTCTAGGGAATAATATAACTCTCTTAGATACAATCAGGAATATTGTAAAGCTTAGTTTAGATGTTTTTCTTTATTTGTGTGAGCCTGTACTGCAACATTATTTTAAATATTTCCTTTGGTTTTGAACTCTGATGTCACTGTGAATATGTATCTAGTATTGCCTTGTTCTTTTATTATTTATTATTAAATATATTCAAACTTTTCATTTTCGTTTATCTGTGTAGAGATATTTACGTTTTGAGAATACTTGCATATTTATTTGGTGATACTGTGTGGGCCACTCCTAACAACTTTGCTCTTGGTCAAACTACCATTTGTATTAATATTAATATTTCACAGTAAGATTGGACACCCTTTGTTACAGGCCTTAAAGTAGCTGATAAGGAATGACTGATGGCAGTGAAAACTACCCTATAGTCTGGGCAGAAGGGGGCATAGCTAGTAAACCTGTGCCAGCCTTTCCCAGGCCCGTGTGTGTGTGTGTGTGTGTGTGTGTGTGTGTGTGTGTGTGTGTGTGTGTGTGTGTGTGTGTGTGTGTGTGTGTGTGAGCTACCTGGGCAGGGACACAAAGGACTGGGTGGACAGAGAGGGTGCTGGAGGTCTTGTCTTGGTCACTCAGCTGAAATCTCAACTCTGTAGCTGTGCCAGTGGGGAGTCTTATTGGGGATCTGGAGAAAGAGTGAGGAAACCAGCCGCGGACTGACTGTGGTCTCTGTGTGCTCTTAAGGCAAATTGTACTTGATGCAGAGAGCTGCATCTGGAAATACTGTGTGTTACTTGTTATCCTCTCAGTGAACATCCCTCACAGGTGTCATTGGTGAGAATTTAGGCTCCTTGATTACTGGTCCAGTGGTGGGTCGTCACACTGTGATACAAAGTTTTTTTTCTTAATCGTAAAGCCAAGTGTTTCTTTTTTCTTAAAAAAAATTTATTTGTGGACACAGCTGTTAAACTTTGACAGAGGATAACATCTTTTAACATATGATATTTATATATTAAAGTGGCAATGATACCTTAAATAGTAGGTGGTACTGGTCAACAATGGACCCCTCAGAGATACTATAAGACTTGAAGAGGGCTACATTACCAGAGGTAGATCCAATAGTCTGTAATACTAGCCACTCTGCAGGATATTACTACACTTAAAAATGTGTGTGTGTGAGAAATTATTCAGTAAATGTTTATTACAATATATGTCAATGTTATATATGCACTTACACATACACATTTATTTTATTTATTCTTTGTTGTCCGGGTTAGTACCACCAGGCTAGTAGCCTCTTTTCAGGGGAGACCCGAGGTGGTATTTATGCTCCTAGGGGAAATTTGGCTTGAGCATCGGGGAACTCCCCGTGCTCTTTATTGTTGTGAGTGGGACCTATTTTGGAGGAGCACTTCCTGTTTCCATTCCAGGCACAGAGGTGGCCTGGAGAAACTGGAAGGCAGATGGAGAGAGAAGGAAATGTTGGAGTGGTGAAAAAAAATATTGAGACTGGAGAATGTGTGCATGATTCTGAGGAAATGTTTCAAAGAAACCTGTTTGATGGAGATGAGTTAGGAAATGATGAATGTATAATTACAACCTTCCAGTCAAGAGTGTTGCAGGATGATTTATGTAAAGAAATGGTGGTACAGAGTGAGTCAGAAAATGAAGGAGATGTTTCCTGGAGTGACATTGTGGAGAAAATACAAAAGGGGGATGCACAGACAATCCTGAAGAATAGTGGTGAGATGGAAAAGAAAACATATGCAGAGAAAGTAAAAGAAGGCAAAAGAGAAGCAGCTGGAAAGAAGGCAGAAGAAAATGAAAAATGGAAGTATGTGGTAAGGATTCAAAGTAAACAAAACTAAAAAATGGACAGGTATGAAGTGTGGGACAATTTAATAACTCATTTGGGTGTAAAAGCACATGAGGTAAGAGCATTTATTCTTATTAACAAAGCGACATTTTGTCTGAAAGGAAAAACAGAAAGAGAAAAAAATGAGCAAAGGGAAGAAATTTTAGAAGTAGTAGAATAGATGTTATATAAGAAAAAATAATAAAGAGGACATAGAAGAAGGTTCTGAAATAAGTGATGAAGAAGACAAAATGAGAGGTAGTAAAAGGGAAAAAGAATTATATTTGTAAAGCGGTAATAGGCAGAAAAAGAAAATTTAAAGAGATAAGCACAAAAGAAAAAAGAAAAGAAATTGATAAAATGGAACATATACAGCTAATGAGTAGGGCTTAGTATAATGGTTAAGGTGTTTGACTCACAGACACAAGGTACAGTGTTTGATTCTCGCCTTTGGGAAGGAAATTGGTTAGGCATAGAATAGCCTATTAAGAAAACTAGCTTAGTAAAGTTATTAACTTATGAAACCATGAATCATAGGAAAAGGGAAAATGAAAATCTTAGAGTGCTTGCTGTAAATGTGAATAGTATTAGGAATATAGTAAAAAGAATAGGACATTTGGAGCAATGTAATACATGTGATGTAGATGGAGTTATATTAGAAAATTCAAGATTTTTAACAAATGAAGAAAAATTGCAAAGATAGAAACTACAGGGAGGAAAGATAATCTGGAATTTGGGAAATGACTGATGTCCTGGAATAGCTGTATTCTGTAGAGGTACAGTAAAGATGTTAGATGTAACTTTAACAAAAATGAGAAGAATAACCACTGCAGATTTAAAACAGAAAGAAGAAGTATACAGAATTATAACATTATATGCTTATAATAATTGGAAAGAAAGGAAAAGCTCATTTCATCAGATTTTACACCATGTTGTGATAAATATAAATATTAAAATAATAGGAGATTTTAATTGTGAGTTAAGAAGCAAGTGTAAAAAGAAAGGAAATGATACAAGAAAAATGTTAGAAGTTTTAAGATGTGGTAAGCTAAAACTTTGGGACAAAAATTCATGGAATTACAAAAGGGGTATGTATAGAACTGAAATAGATTATTTTATAGTATCAGAAGATTTAGTTATAGGAGAAGGTGAGGTAGTTGAAACAGGATTTTCTGACCATCTTGCAATATGGCTAGTGAGGATGGCCTAATGGTTAAAGTGTTTGCCTTACAAACACAAGGTACAGGGTTTGAATCTCACAGGGGATAATTGGCTAGGCTTAAAATGGCTCACAAAGGTAGTTAGCCTAGTACTAATCTAATTTAAAAAAATAACAGAAAACAAAGATTATATAAAATAGGCAAAGGAATAAAAAGGATAAATGAGAAAACATGGACTGAAGAAGGAAAGAGATTAGTAATACAGTTGTGGAAAGATCATACTACCATAATAACATTTTATAAAAATTGGTCTGAATGGTGGATGATATTTAAGGAAAAATATAAAAAATGTTTTTACAGTGGCAATATTATGTGAAAGAAATAGGGAAAGAAAAATATAAAAGAACATATAATGATGCATTGGAAGATTTAGAACATGATGATAGAAAGTGCTTTGGCAAAGGAAAATAATTATATGAAATAAATCAAGAAAAAAATACAATATTTGTTATATACATAAGCAAGGATGTTTTTAAAAGGAAAATGAGAAGTTTCAAATTACTCAAGCAGATTAGTAAAGGAAGATGATAATGTAATAAGAGAAAGATAAAAATAAAAAAATGTAAAAGGAAAAATAGAAAGAACTCGGGGGAAAATATGAATAGTGTAGTACAATAAATATTAAAAGAGAAAAATAAGTTAGTGAATAAAACATGGAAAGTAAAAAAGTTAACAGAAAAAGAGAATAAAAAGTTGGAAAAGGAGATTTCATTAAATGAACTTGATTAAGTATTAGGACAAGTAAATATAAATTCAGCTGCAGGCCCAGATGGAATAGGGTAAGAAATGTATAAAAATTTAAGGGATTGGCAAAAAGTATTTTTTAAATATTTTGAAAGAATGGTTAAATGAAGGTTTTATGTATAAAAATTATGTAGTGGAGTACTTGAATTCATATGGAAGATAGAAGACACTTAAAAAAATGGAGACCGATAGTATCGAAAAATAATGGTTATAAGTTCTTTATGAAAATAATACAAAATAGATTTGAAATTAAAATGAAAATATTATGGAAGATAGCATATATTGTATAAAGGGGAAGGGTTGCCAAGAATTACTAATGATAAAGAAATTGTGGATGATATTATGAACAGAAATGAAGAACCAAAAATCATGATAGGAGACCTTAATAAGACATTTGACACAATTAGACATGAACTCTTATGGGTAATAATGAAACAATATAAGTGGGAAAGTTAAGAAATTATGTATGTCAGAGTATAGTAATTATCAAGTAAAAATACTTGCAAATGGCTGATTAATATGAAGAGTGGTGTAAGACAGGGATGTCCAGTGAGCTGTATATTCTTTCTATTAGTTATGAATGTGACAGTTTGTGAAATAAATTACAAAAAGAAGGAGGCAGGTATATAACACCTGAAGCGTTAAGAATTCCAGTTCTGTTAACATATGCAGATGACATTATAATAATTTTAAAAAACAAAACTTGGATAAAAGATGTAATAATTTACACAAATTGGTTCTAAAGATGATAGGGATGGCTTTAAATAAAGAGAAAAGTAAAGGTTTAAGTTATGTAGTAAAGATCAGGGGTATATATTTTACAATGAATGAAATTTCTGTGTTAGGTCTAAAATTTGGGAATAAAGATGTACGTAGAATTCAATGCGAAAAAACGATAGAAGAAATAAAGCAAGCCTGTCTTTTCTGGAGAACATATACATTATCATTCAGAAAAAAAGGCTTATTTGATAAATTCAGTACTAATGGGAAAATAGCATACTTAGCAAGTGTATTTATGCCATGATCAGAATTTGAAAAGGAATTATTGTAGATAATTTTTTTTTTATTTATATAGGGTTCAAGATTAATCCGAGTAAAAAGATGAGTTTTCTATGTAAATAAAGAAGAAGGAGATTTAGGGTTAATTAACCAAGTGGTATATGCTGATTTATTAAATTTGTACAAAGTGTTAAAGTAGATACATTAAAAAGATGAGAGGTTGGTTGTAAAAGTGTATAAATGTAAGTATGATAAATTTCAGGGTATGATAAAAAAGAGTAAAAGAGAATGTGTATAAATGAAGAACTAAAATGTTACCAAACAAAAACATTTTATGGAAATAAAAGCTGATGATATAGAAGAAGATAGAAATGTATGGTATAAGAATGCAATGATAAAACATTAGTATGTAAAACCATAGGAAAATCTAACAGATGAAAAAATTAAAGCAGTGGTGCAGCGGTTAATGTTGTCACCTCACAGCAAGAGATTCTTCAGTTTGATTCTCGACTGGGGTGCCTGTATATCCTCCCCGTGTTTGCATAGGTTTTCTCTGGGTACTCCAGTTTCCTCCCACATTCGAAACACATGCATCTGGGCCTCCACTGAAAGTAAGCTCTGTCCTAGTTGAACTTTCTCAGTCAATAAATGTTACATAAAAAAAAAAAAAGAAGAAGCAAATGGTGTAATCATAACGTAGAATGTCAAGATTTTTGAGAGACTGGTAATAGATAAATTGCTAGTAAAAGGAAATATGGCATATAAAAAGAAAAGTAAGAAACTCCCACTAAAGTGTCGTGCTGTGTAACGATACCAGTACAAACCAAAAGCAAAGAAAATGAAACTCCACGGATGAAGAAACTTGGTCCAGAAAGTTGCAAATGCGTGTCAAACATGAATAAATAATAGCAGAATAGTTTGAAAAATTTCCGATAACTTTTAATGCGTAAAATAAAAGTAGAGAAACAAATTCATCAAGCGCTTTCGCCTGGTTCCTACCAGGCTTTATCAAGATGCTAAACAATCAAAAACAGAGTTGTTTTATACCATTTGGAATTGACCATGTGATCACTTAATTTGCAGTTTTAATTATAGCAATCAAAGATTTAAAAGGCCAATGTCCTCCATAACACCAATATTACTCTCAGGTTTATTAGTTTAAAATCCGAATGAAAGGTTAAATAAATTGTGTATAAAAATACTATAAAAAGGTGCTTATATAAAATAGATATATATATATACAAAAATATATATGTATATGTATTTGCGTGTTACATAAATCACATGCCATAAATAAAATTTGTAAAATTTGCACTTAAAATTTTTAGTTCTAGAACAAGTCACCCAAGACCCCAAAGGAGGTGACTGGGAGACTCATCTGGAGAACAAAGAACTAGTATGGCAATTAAAACTAAATGCAACAAAACCTCCAGGCTTGAACGACAGTATTAGTATAGCCAGTGTTTTAAAACTAAATAGAGAGAAACTATGAGTTAAATATTTATTACCCTCTGGGCTTCTACTAATGCATTTTTTTAGACTCAGAATTTTCATTTTTTTACTTTTATTGTATTTTATGGTATTAATATTCAGTTGTTTAACATTATTGGAATTTTTTATAATAAAATATGGAGAAATGTTTATGTATGCACTCATACATATTTTAACATGGTATTGCAATTTTTACAACTTTTATTTATGGCATGTGATTTATGTAACACACAAATACATATACATATATATTTTTGTATATATATCTATTTTATATAAACACCTTTTTATTGTATTTTTATACACAATTTATTTAATCCTTCATTCGGATTTTAAACTAATAAGCCTGACAGTAATATTGGTGTTATGGAGGACATTGGCCTTTTAAATCTTTGATTGCTATAATTAAAACTGCAAATTAAGTGATCACATGGTCAATTCCAAATGGTATAAAACAACTCTGTTTTTGATTGTTTAGCATCTTGATAAAGCCTGGTAGGAACCAGGCGAAAGCGCTTGATGACTTCGTTTCTCTATTTTTATTTTACGCATTAAAAGTTATCGGAAATTTTTCAAACTATTCTGCTATTATTTATTCATGTTTGACACGCATTTGCAACTTTCTGGACCAAGTTTCTTCATCCGTGGAGTTTCATTTTCTTTGTTTTTTGTGTTAGCGTGGACAAACCAAAAGTAACACAGTAGTCAAGGCCAGGGTAATCCAGATAAAAATACTTGACATATCTTTTGTAAGTTAAAATACTTTAATTAGTAAAATAATAAAATCAGCAATAAATTTTCAAGATAAGTGTTTTCGAATCTAACTGATCCTTCATCAGCTCTAATTCAGACCATCTTGTTTAGTGCTTATATAACTAATCTTAATTTGCAATATTATAAGGAATAATTGAAAGCTCTTGATTTCGAATGAAGGGCTTAAAGAAATAGTGGGAGAAATACCAAGATTTTCTTTTAAAAATGATAAGAACCTGAAACAGCTATTATGTAAGGATAAAATTAGTCAACCCCAAGTTATTTCAAAAAGGAGAGGAACATTTCCATGTCGGAGGTGTACAACATGTACACATATTAATGTGAAGAAAAGTTTATTCATCCAATTACTGGGAAAACGTAATTCAGTAATTTTTATGCAGATTCTATGACTAGAAACTTAGTTTACTTAGCCTTGTGTCAACAATGTAATAGTTTCACATGGGGGAAAACTACCAGACAATTAAAAGAAAGGGTCTCAAAACATCTAAGTGATAGACAAAAAATGAGATGCTCCAACTGAAGAGTCCAGGTATAAATTGAAATAAATACTGAAGAAAGAGAAAACCTGGAACTCACCACGAACAGGCTTAATAAAGTGTAAACTCAGCTTTATTGGACCATAAGTTAAAACATTACTGTTGATTCCTTTTATATAAAATAACATCATCATCAAAAGCATCACAAGCAATAAATTAATTAAGTAATAAATCAATTAACCAATAAAAATTGATGACTTTGGATTCCTTCAAGTAGCAATGCCATGAAAATATTCATTTCTAAATAAACAAATGGATAGATACATTTCAACAAATGCATATACTAAACAAGTAAATGTGAAATATAAATGTGAAATATAAAATTCTTTAAAATTTTAAGATTTATACACTTGATATTATACCTTTTTTATATATGCCTAAGTTAATAAACAATGCTGTGTATGTAATATAAGACTTCTAAATATTAAAACCTAGGATCTAGCACCTAAATCTAGCTGTATATAAATATTAAATAGACAAGATAAATATAGATATGAATCATCATATATAATGATGTATAAATTACTAAGATAACAATCAATGCAAAACAAAAAATGTAAAATTTTTTAACTAGACAAAAGCAAGTGTGTAATACATTATATGAAATATAAAATATTGTTTAACTAACTATTTCTGTGATGATACTTGAATAGGGGACTTAACTAGACAAAAACAAATCTGTAATACATTATATGAAATGTAAAATATTGTTTAACTAACTATTTCTGTCATGATACTTTAGTGGGGACTAAGTATTGTTTTAATTCATCTCCGTAATTTAAGGTGAGATCTAAGTGTTATATAAGTATTCAGGCCTGGTGGAACATGTGCCTTGAGTTTGAATATCCAATATAATTCTTTTTGTTCAAGTAATAACATATAGTCTCCTCCTCTTGAATTTTGTTTAACAATTTGCAGTACTTTAAATACAAAAGAATGACCAGGACAGAGTTTGATATGCATGGCTAAGGCATTTAATTCATTTCCACGCTTAATTTCATATAGGTGGTTATATATCCTATTTTTTAATTTTCTCTTGGTCATCCCAATATAAAAACTAGAGCATGATGTACAGGTTGCTAGATAGATTAGGCCTGTAGTATCACATGAGGCATAAAGCTTCGGGATTAAGGAAAAGCCATCAATTATAGGATGTTTAAAAACTTGATTCTTAGAGATATATTTACAATAATTACAATGATGGCAAGGAAATGTGCCTATTTTATCAGAAAATCTATCAATATTAATATTAGCTACTCCTGAGTTGGCACATAAAAGCCGTTTCAAATTTTTATTATTCCTAAAAGTAAATGAAGGAAACTTTCCTACTATTTTTGAGTTGTCAGTGCATGCCAATTGTTAATGATAATTTTCTTTATATTGTAAATATCATTAGAATATGTAGTTAAAAACCTGACTTTTTCTCCTCTATTTTTGTTGTTGCTAAAGTCACCTGTAATAGGTATACTATTAGTTGGCTTATATGCATTAATATATTCAGTGGTATTCATAACTTCTAGTGTTTGTGTTCTAATTTGTCTCACAGTTGCTTTATTATAACCTCTTTCTAGAAATATATCTTCCATTTTGTTCGCTTCTGTCACTAGATCAGTGTCATTTTTACAAAGTTTAGATAATCTGTTAAACTGACTTTTCACAATTCCATTAAAAATATGTCGTGGATGCATACTATAATATTGTATTTTTCCAACATGATTTTCTATGCAACTTTGATATAAGTTTGCCTTTTTCAATAAACAAAGTTACATCAAGAAAATCCACTGATTCATATGATGTTTCTATAGTAAACTTCAGAAAACTGGTAGTGATTGCTAACTGATGCATAAATTCATTGAATTCGTCCGCAGTTCCATCCCAAACCACTAGGATGTCATCGCTATAACCTTAGTGAAGGACTGATGTGTGAATACAAATTCTTGCTCCCATTTATGAACAACCAAATTGGGTCCCCATTGCTACCCCTGCTTTTTGTATGTATAAACATTCGCCATAAGAGAATACATTGTTACAAAGAACAATGTCTAACAATTGACATATTAAAATCTGTTTATTGCAATCAAATGATGGGTGTGTAGAAATCAATTCCCTTATTGCTTCTATTCCTTGGTCATTCGGGATGCTAGTAAATAAGCTTTGTACATCCATGGTAATTAATAGATGTTGACCCTTCACTAAAGGTATATCTAAAGAGTCTAAGTAATCAAGCAATTGATATGTGTCCTTCAGAATACTGTGGATATTATTAACAACTGGTCTCAATGTGTCTTCCAAAAAGACTGAAATGTTTTCAGTCACCCACTTTTCCCCAGAGACTATTTGGGGACAAACCTTTGTGCATTTTCGGAAGCCCTTTAATAATGGGTATTTGTGGATGTTCAATTGAGAAAAAGTCATATAGTTCCTTTGAGATCTGATGACACATTAGTATATCATAGAGTGCATCATTAATACTTTTTACAATTTTTGTTAACTTTGCTTTACTAATTATGCCATACGTTTCTGTATCATTTAGCATCTCGGTCATATACTTGACGTAGTCATGGCTGTCTAACAACATTAAAAAATAGGATATATAACCACCTATATGAAATTAAGCGTGGAAATGAATTAAATGCCTTAGCCATGCATATCAAACTCTGTCCTGGTCATTCTTTTGTATTTAAAGTACTGCAAATTGTTAAACAAAATTCAAGAGGAGGAGACTATATGTTATTACTTGAACAAAAAGAATTATATTGGATATTCAAACTCAAGGCACATGTTCCACCAGGCCTGAATACTTATATAACACTTAGATCTCACCTTAAATTACGGAGATGAATTAAAAACATACTTAGTCCCCCACTAAAGTATCATGACAGAAATAGTTAGTTAAACAATATTTTACATTTCATATAATGTATTACAGATTTGTTTTTGTCTAGTTAAGTCCCCTATTCAAGTATCATCACAGAAATAGTTAGTTAAACAATATTTTATATTTCATATAATGTATTACACACTTGCTTTTGTCTAGTTAAAAAATTTTACATTTTTTGTTTTGCATTGATTGTTATCTTAGTAATTTATACATCATTATATATGATGATTCATATCTATATTTATCTTGTCTATTTAATATTTATATACAGCTAGATTTAGGTGCTAGATCCTAGGTTTTAATATTTAGAAGTCTTATATTACATACACAGCATTGTTTATTAACTTAGGCATATATAAAAAAGGTATAATATCAAGTGTATAAATCTTAAAATTTTAAAGAATTTTATATTTCACATTTATATTTCACATTTACTTGTTTAGTATATGCATTTGTTGAAATGTATCTATCCATTTGTTTATTTAGAAATGAATATTTTCATGGCATTGCTACTTGAAGGAATCCAAAGTCATCAATTTTTATTGGTTAATTGATTTATTACTTAATTAATTTATTGCTTGTGATGCTCTTGATGATGATGTTATTTTATATAAAAGGAATCAACAGTAATGTATTAACTTATGGTCTGAGGAATCTGTTGATAATAAAGCTGATTTTACACTTTATTAAGCCTGTTCGTGGTGAGTTCCAGGTTTTCTCTTTCTTCAACATCTAAGTGGTATTAGACTAAAAGACTATAAGAACCCTTTGTTGAAACATATACGTGACAATGTAGGACATTCTTTTAATTTTAAGGTGCTACAGACAATTTTTGGCACTCCTAGAGGAGGAGATCTAGATAATGTCATTGAGCTGAAAGAAATGTGTTGGATAGGGGAGTTACAAGCTCACAAAGTTCCAGGGCTGAATACAAACTATCTGATAAAACCAGCTTTGTAGGGGCGTATGCTGAAAAGACGTCTGTGATTGGGTATGAACACAGAAAGGCAATTAGCTAAAAATTAAGGTGCTGGCTGGAATTATCACCATGATTGGTTGAAGTTTAGTTATATAAGCACTAAACAAGATGGTTTGAATTAGATCTGATGAAGGATCAGTTAGATCCAAAAGCGCTTATCTTGAGAATTTATTGCTGATTTTATTATTTTACTTATTAAAGTGTTTTAACTTACAAAAGATATGTCAAGTACTTTTATTTGGATTACCCTGGCTGTGACTACTGTATTCCTAGACACATAGTTTTATTACAGAAACTCCAATGATCAACCAGTCTATACCTTTCAACTGCCTCCAAGTTAGGAAAAAAGTCTCACATTTTGTTTTGCAAAAATTCTGTGCTAAGAAAGTCATAAGAAAGTGTCCTTTCTATAAAAACAATTTAGAATCAGTAGCCCTACATAGTTAGCATAAAATATATTACACTATGCTTTATGAAACAAAGTTACTTTGCCTTTTATACCTGTTAGCAGCTAAGTCGATTACATCCCAGGCATTGTTCTCTAAAGATGAAGTGCTATGCTGCGTTGGCTACATGTTTTATAAACTTATAGTATTTTTGTTCTTTAGAGAAGGCATGGACTTCAAAAATTTAATGCTCATACCTGTCCTTTATCTGGCGACAGAAACACACTAATTGTATTTTTAGTTGTTTCACGGTGAAAATGAAATGAGACCACGCATTCTTAATCACTGAACTGTTATGACAGTGGAATAACAAATTTTATGTCTATAGACTATTTTGATTTGAGCTCTAGTTTTCCTTAATACCATGCAAACTATTTTACTGGTAGAAGTTCTTTAGTTAACCTTTAAAGAGGAGACTGTCTTGTAGGTGTAGTTTTGTCTAATGGATCTTAGTTCTGCAACAAATAATTAACAGTTATAACTAAAAGCAAGTGAGCTTTGGAGAAGCTTGCAGGGTCTGTAAGTAATAAAAAAAATAGATACAACCACACATTCTTTCACAACCAAAACTTCAACTCCAAAAAGAAGAAACATCCGCAGGAAATAAATAAAGGTATTTAGCTCCTGTGTTCTGAACACAAAATTTCATCAGGATAAAGTAACCCTATTAAAATATAACTGTTAAATACTTTCTAAATTGAAAAAAAAAAAAAACACCATAGGTTACATGTTCAGCTTGTCAGATTTCATTTCTAAAACAGGAGCTGTGGCATGGTGCTCACTGAGACCAGGTTGAAATGGTAGCATTAAGGAGAATCTGCCAAGGTAATTCTTGTACAAAAGCATAGTTTCCTAGTCACCACCCAGAGCACAACCATCCACTTTTTCCATCACAAAAAATAAAAACTTTTTAAAACCAACACAGGAGAGAGAATGTTTAAAGGGGCTATTTTGTTGATACTGGCCAGATGTTCATAAATTCTTTTGTATAATCCTCTCTTTGTCTTTCCAACATAATATGCCAGACAGAAGGAGCACAGTGTAATATACACAACCGTATAGTTTTACAATTTTATTTACCTGAGCAGTAAATCACCTTGGGGATATCATGTGCTGTCACATAGGGGCCCTCAAAAATATATTGGCAATGCTGACAAGCACTCCATTTTGCCATACTTTCCATATGTGAAGACCTGGTCAAACAATTTTCATACATGCCTTTCATGTTGCAATATGATTTATAAATAAATCTGGGAGCAGGTGCAAAGCCTTTCCAAGTTAGAATGCCCCTTAAAATACATTCCGCTTCTTCTGAATAATGGAACAAACCTTACCAGTGTCAACAGAATGATGCAAGACCATCTTTCTAGAAAAATCAAAATCACAATTTTTGACGTGGCCTGAAATAAGTTTATTTACAATTGTTACATATGTGTCAGTCCTGTCATCCCTAACTGCACCAGTAATCCCATCCAATAAATTAATTGGATAATTTCTGGCTACAAACATTTCTTTCAAGAACCCACACTGAAATAAAAAAAAAATGTCTTCATTTGAAACCAACCTAGAAATCTAAGTAAATTGTCCTTTCTGCAGTACTTTTCTTTTGTCTTAAAGTCTGTCCACTGTCAAAATGTAACATGAGGGCACCTAGTCACCACTATACATGTTTCTCCTTTCTACACACAGGCAGCTGAGGCACTTGTTATAGGTGCAACTGCTAATACCAGCTGATTTCATGAATTACAAGCATGCATGCAGTAACTTCTGGGGATGGAATAACTTGTGACCACAGTGCATGTAGTAGCATGAGAGGCAGCAGTGCATTGTAAAACTCCCATGATTCTCCCTTGTTTGCACACAACATCATCACTATCTCAGGATGTAAATAATGACTTACTAATGTTAGTCCATAAGTGTCACTATTTGCAAATATGTCCTCTACAACAGTCACAACAACAAATCTTTATGCCATTTTAGTTAATTTTACAGAGTGTTTATTATAAATATATATATTATAAATAGTATATTTCAAGGAGGAAAATAAAGCCTGTATTCCCTCACTTAGAAGAAAACCAGTTTAATTCTCTCTAGACTGTTTCCCAGTGGTTTGTCGGGGAATTTCCAGTAATACATATTATGCAATATAGTACTAAGGGCACTAATGTCCCACTGTACATGGAGAACATGCAAACAACAATCTGTGGGAGTAACGTAGTGTCACAGTCTGTGTCTTATGGTTCTGCAGAGTATATACAGTGTCAGGGGTTGTAGTTAAAAGCAGGTGGCAGTCTTTCCCAAGGGATCATTGGGATTTGGAGAGAAAACAAGTGTGACTTGATATTATGGTGTTGAAATTTAACGGTTGCAATATTTATATAAAAAGAATATTATGTTAAGCACAATTATATAAGTTGTACTTCTGTATGTATCATAATACAATAAAGGCAGACAACATAAAAAGAAACATGTTTTGATGATTTTGACTGATGATGGTTTTGTATGTTTTGAAATATTCAGTAAAAAGCGTATATATAAAAATACAATAATCTGTTATCCTTCACTAGGTCAAAGTGCAGTATAATGTTATCCAGACTAATTCCTCACAAGAGCTTTGTGTGCATTTGCAAGCACATGGTCTTATTTGAAAGACAATATATATAATATCATACTATATAATATAATATAACACTATTATAATAATATAATATAATATAATATAATAGATGTATAATACAGCGCACAACAAAAATCTGTTTAACTGTACTAGAAAAAAAATCCAAGTATGTGGCTTAATGAAGTCCTGTCAAGTACTTTGTCATACAAAGCAAATGCATGTGAGGTGTGTAGAGAATAATGTGTAAGTGCTGTACCAAATGAGAGTTTTTTATCTACAATGTGTGTAGGATGTGGGCCTGGAAGGGATTACTAAGGAAATTCATGTGAGTGGCCAATTGCACTGTATGTTTAAAGGTGTGACGCAATGGAAGCTATATTGGTGTATGTGCGTGTGTATACTAGGACATAGCCTCAGCAGCACTGCAGCACAATCTAGCGAACAGATCCATGGCATCCATGGTAGATGGTTTGCCATCCAGTGCATGTCCCTGCCCATGAGAGTTACCTCTACCAGGAGTTGCATATGTATTATGACATCTCCAGCCACTGCCATGATTGGCACAACTATGGGTACACCCTCTCCTGCCTGTACTCACCTTCACACCAGTGTTGCTGTGGAAGTGCTGGAAAAGTTCAGGGAGAGGGTAGTAACAGTGCCTCCAATGAGCATTAGTATGCACGCCCATTTATTCACCCCACACCCTACGAGGCTTGTGGTAGACATTAATGAGTGGTGCATAGGGGTGTGACACTGCCCTTAAAGTGAGTGTCTACAGTAACCTGTCATCCCTGTGTGCTGTGTATGTGTGTTAAGTACCTGCAGGCAAAGAGAATGTTTCCATGGCTTGAGTAGAGGATCAGGTCTTTACACTGCCTGTGTTCAACAAAGACAGTGTACTCCCTGACCATGTTTGCTGATCACCACCATCACCATCACCATCATCATCATCAGTGTCAGACAATTCTCTGACATCAGGTGGTTGAAGTCCTACAGTGGTAGTGCCAGATAGAGAATCACCTTTAAACACAGAAAAGCACAAAGCCCAGTATAAGTATAATCCACCAAATCTAACATTCTCTCAGTGCATATTTAATACTACCGTGCATAACAGCAATATGGGATAACTTATGTTATGGAGGTGCCTATAGAGGTCAAACTCCTGAAGTTCTATAGTACCCAGAATATTCAACATTAGTGAGATGGGCATTGATAAAGGGGGCAATAAAATAATTATAGTGTAATACAAGTGTAGCATTACCTAAGCAGGGCATCTCCATTGGATACTTTTGGGGCACATTTCAGCTCAGTTGCAAAGCCCAGCACCACACCATGGGATTGCAAGGAGGCTGTTTTCCCCTCTGAGAGAGGCCAGAAACTCCTCCATCTCAAACAAATATGGCTCAACCAACAGCCCCCCTCCCATCTCCCTGCCTTTTTGTACAAGGCAGGAAACCCATTTTGTAGCATCAAAGGTAATGTTAGTGGCCTTATGTCTGACCTGCTCCAATAGTTTTGGCCCTAGCCACTGACAGCTCTGATACCAACCTCAAGATCCTGCCAAGTACATTCACTGTAGGGCTGGTTGGCAGCCTCCTGCCCAAAGAGATGTCAGTGATGAAAAATGAGGGCCTGCAGTAACACCTCATTGTCTGCATCTAAGAATTTGCTGTTTCTGCTCTTGCTCTCAGTAGAGTCCTTGCTCTTCCCATGCTTCTTCTTGCCAGTTATATTATTGCATATATAAAAATACACTATGTCAGCATGGATTGCCTTAATGCAGTCTGCATCCTTTTCTGTAAACTCCAGTGGGGGTATTCATTGTACACGCAGGAGTAGCCTTCATAATCTTCCAACAGTAGCAGCTGCATAGTCAGCAGCACAAATATTTGCTCCCCCCAAAATTGCAGCACAAGTAACTGTTTTGATCTGATTCCCCCCTTCACATCACAGTACTGTCTGGTTTACACCCTGGCATATGCCCTTCCATAAGGTCTTCACAGGCACTATCTGCTGTATTCTCCATCAGCGCCAGCAAACGCACACACACACACACACACACACACACACACACACACACGATCACACGATCACACACACACACACACACACACACACACACACACACACACACACACACACACTCACACTCACATGATCACACGATCACACACACACACACACACACACACACACACACACACACACTCACACTCACATGTTCACACGATCACACACACACACACACACACACACACACACACACACACACACTCACACACACACACACACACACACACACACACACACACACACACTCACACTCACATGTTCACACGATCACACACACACACACACACACACACACACACACACTCACACTCACATGTTCACACGATCACACACACACACACACACACACACACACACACACACACACTCACCTACTATACTCACATGTTCACACGATCACACTCACACACACACACACACACACACACACACACACACACACACACTCACACTCACATGATCACACGATCACACTCACACACACACACACACACACACACACCTACTATACTCACATCACCATTCTGTGTGCTGCTGTACTAGTTCAGCGTGACTATATCAGTACCATGGTAGTGTTACAAACAGCAATGTGTGCCCTAAACATAAGTTATGCAAAGGTATAGCTGTGACCCATCCTATCATATCACAGTGCTGGCTTGCCTCCTTTAAGAGCTACACTTCTCATTTGGTGCCTTCCATTAATTTTGCTAGCCTTTGTGTACACCACTCTCTATACCTCTCTAAGTACTCTTTTTCCCTTGTTCAAACACTTAACAGCCACTACATATTTCCCAGTGGCCTGATTCCCCCTTCCTTCCCTGATAATTTTTCCACTCTCCTCTGGTCTACTTTGTGTTTTGCTCACACCCTTTCTCCTTGGGCTCCCTACTTGCTTCTCCTGTCTCCTTTGAGCCCAGGTCTGTACTCCTGTTTTACCCTTTTTCACATACTATTGTATTTACTAGGCCCCAATATCTGTATGCTTTATTACCCTTAGATATTACTCCTGTTCCACATCCTACCCACTTAGCCTCTTATCTCCTTCCCTAGCCTATTGTTCTCTTTACTGAACCTATTACTATTCTATCCCTTTTCAGCCAGATCTCTGCACCCCCCTTCTTTCCGGTCTATACCTGCCTCCCTGCTATCTTCCCTCCCCCTCCCCCTTCTATTAATCTTCCTACTGCAACCTTATTATCCTATCCTTTCTTCAGCCAGGTTTCTTCACTCCCCTCCTTTTCCGGTCTATACCTACCTCCTACTATCTCCGCCTCCTCCTCCCTAGGGACTTCCTGTGGAAGTTTTTAAAGACTGCCTATGTCCCAAAGGCGCCATCTTTAAATCTGCCCTCCTCACTGCTGCTGAGTCTGCTTGGCTGTGACAGCTCTGAAGTAAGTTTTAAGCTGTATATTGCACTCCAGTTTTCAGGAATTGTACTGTAACATTTCTAGAAGTCGGTGTTTAACTGCTGTTTATGTTAAATGTGTTTAGCTTGTGCCATATTGCTGTAGTAACCTGCTATCTACCTATAACACTCCAACTCAGGTGAAACTGATGATTATATGCTATTCCAGCTTATGTTCAGGTTAACGCGACTGTGTTTAGTATAGCCTTAGTTGAAGGACCGCTCTTTTACTGTCTGGATTTGTGCTATAGCGTGTGTACTTTTTCTAGTGTAGGACTGCTCTTTACTGTCTGGATTTGTGCTAAAGTGTGTGTACTCTTTCTAATGTAAGTGCGAATGTGTTTAGCACTTGGGTGGTACTGAATACATGGGACGGCTCTAGTACTGTTGTGTTCAGGTTGGTGGAGTTGCGTTGATGCAGCCTCTGATATAAGACTACTCATCTACCTCTGATACTGATAGAACAGCGTGTTTACTATTACTAATCCAAACGCGAATGCGTTCAGCCTTAAGGTGGCACTAAATTGGTAGGATTGCAATAATATTGTTGGTGGACAGATTAACGCTAATGCGTTTAGTATAGTCTTTCTTGTAATGCTACTCCGCTACTGTCTGCATTGATTCTGTAGCACGTGGATCTTTGCTCAGCTATACGAATGCTTAGCTTTCAGGTAGCACATAAGTGGGACCCCTCTGATACTGATACCGATACTGCTTAAGCTGGTATAGGAACCCTTTACATCTCACGCAAATGCTGGTTTTGTATGCTGTGCTGTTCCAACCTATGAGTACTTACGAGGTGTGCAAACGTGAATAATTTTAGATAGTTTGGCTAGCTTTTAAAGTGACTGCTCTTGACTTTGTTGCTAACTTAGAAGTGAATGCATTTAGTTATTAGGTTTGCCTTACATTGGGACTGCTCCTATCCTAGTCCTCACACCTATTGCTTTCACATATCATATTTCTGTATACGCAATAGCGTTCCGTGTTATGACTTGCTATTTACACCATCTACACCTCCTAAAGAGACTGGAAAGTGTTTCAATTGAATTGTTTATGTTAACGTGAATGCTTCACTGCATTACTCTGGTGTGTGTGGTGATTTGCTGTAACACTAGGCTCTATATATTATTAGCTATACAGTTATTTATTTGAAATGTACTTTTCACCATTAATATGTACATCCTAAAGAGTTATATCAACTATGTGTAACGTTGCTTTGCTTACCAGTTGCATAACCTGTCTTTTATTGCATTTTGACTCTGAATTGTAACCCTGTATGTTAATATTGTACTCTAACATTATCTTTTGTCCTCTCCTCCTCTAACAGATATCCCCTCCACGACCCTGTGTCTTTGCCTGGGTTGTATCCCTCTAATTTCACTATTAGGGTGTTCCCCACAGAATACCCTTGGACTCGGTCAGGACATTGTCTTCTTCTACCACCCTCTACCACCAGAAAAAGAGAGTATGTCTACCTAGTCATGCTATATTACGTTTTAACTAAATGTTCATGCTAAACTTTCAGACTGCCACTAGCTAAGCAGCCAGCAGCTACCCCTCCTTACTCCTTCATTTCCCTCACAGTCTCCTCGGATGGCCACATAGGCTATCCTCTCTCCCCTTCTAGTACAGCTCCACGCCTGGTAGCTCCTTGTTTGCTTACTGCACTACTACTTTGTCCACTAGATGTTATACTTTTCTCATCCCTATTTGGGATATTAGTACTGACTTCTGCCTTACACTTTTATTCTCCCCTCCTTATACTAATCCTTTTCCTCCTTTACCTCTCTGTCTCATCCTCTCCCCCGAGGATACTTTCTCTTGCCTGATTCCCCCTTCCTTCCCTGCTACTTTTCCTACTCTCCTCTGGTCTACTTTGTGTGCCCGCCACCCTACCCCCATATCCCACCCACCCCCAGGGGTCCTACATTTATATTTCTACAAGCCACACCTCCTACTACTGCTATCCTATCCAATTCACAGTCTCACAGATTGTGTAACTTCCTTCACTTAGTCACACCTACATACCACTTTAACCAACCCACCACTATCTCACTAAAGTCCTATACCATTACAGCCCATTCCACTCTACCCCCTACTCCCACCACACACCCTCTACAACATATCAGGAAACCCTACTTCACATACAACTATCTTATCATGTCTACAACTATCCTCCACTCACAACTTAAACTACCTATCACCTTCTTACTATTATTCCTTCTCATTACTACCTACTTCTTAACCTCCTATGAACACTCCTTAACTATTTCTCTCTCACTTCCCTCAAAACATACTAGTACACCTACAACATACCTACCTTCATCCTATTTACCTACCTCATCACAAACCATATATCTACTTCCCAAATACCATAGACTATTTCATTGTAAACTACTAAAAACTAAATCAAAGAAAGTATTTGACACATCTCTAAAACACATATCCAAAACTATGGTCTACTACTCCATCTACTTCAGGACGGTGACATACACCCCAATCCAGGCCCTCAACCTACAACTACTGAAACACACAGTCACCATATAAAAGCTCTCCTTCCTCCATCAACTATAACTACAAACATACTATCCTTGGCCCACCTAAATATAGTATCTGTAATAAAGTTAGTCAAATACACGCCCTACTAGAAGTACACAACTTTGACATTCTATGCTTATCAGAAACCTGGCTAAAACCATCTATTAAAGATATTGAAATTACCCCACCTGGATATATCATTGTTAGACTTGATCGCACCTCCAAGAAAGGAGGTGGAGTAGCTATCCTATATAAATCTAACCTGAAGCTTACTCTTCTTGACCTTGCTCTTACCCAAAACAATAATGTCGAAATAATCTGCTCTAGAGTTCAAATTAATACTACTAAATCAATAAACATCATTTGTGCTTATCTGCCTCCAGGAAATAATATCCCCACATTAGAACAACTTCTTGAACAACTCTCAAATTACCTCCCCAAGAAACACTACTTCTTGGAGACTTTAACATTGACTGGAAATCTTGTAACAATGCTAACCCTACTTCCCATTTAAACCTTTTGGTTTCAAACAACTAATTGATAGTGCCACTAGAATAAATAAAACAAGCAAAAAGAAACCACCTTAGTCTGGGTTCTTACAAACTCCCCTCACAAATCTACAAAACTGGCATCCTTCCTGATGACCTTAGCGATCACTCCCTCACATATGTCATTAGAGCTAAAACTCATCAAAACTTACCTACCTCACATAGAACACTATATTCAAAGAAACAATTTAATCCCCAAAGATTTCAAACAGAACTCTCACAATACAATTGGACCCCTCTAAAGCACCTCTCTCTCAACAAAGCCATAGAATATTTCAACTCAGCATTCCTTACAATCCTAAACCACCATGCCCCAAGTCGCACCATTAGAATAAAGACCAGAACAGCACCCTGGCTTACCTCTAATACTAAACAAAAGATCAGGATTAAAATAAATCTTGGAAGAAATGGCTCCTCTAGAAACCCAACAGACTATCAAACCTTTAGAGAGCTGAGAAACAAAACCAAAAATGCTATTATTTCAGACAAAAAGAACTACTATGTAGAACTTCAGCAATCCACAAAAAAAGAACCAAAAAGGTTCTGGTCTACTATCAATCATCTACTTACCCCAGGTAAAATAGTAACACCTAACCCACAGAATCTAGACCCTGATAATCCCTCTTTAATAGCCAATAACTTCAATAGCTTCTTTACTACTTCCATACAAACACTAGCAAGCCATTTATCCCAATGCTTCCCAACTGATCTTAAGTAACACCAACAACGTCATTCCTTCCCTTCAACTTCAACCCATACCCACCTCCTACATACAATCTCTCTTACAAAAACTTAAACCCACTACCCCCTCAGCAGATAAGCTTCCTGCTGAATTCCTTCAGGTAGCAGCAAAAGCTATAGCCTACCCTGTTTCGATCCTAATAAACAGATCCATAAAAGAAAGTGATTTTCCAGCAATCTGGAAGATATCACACATCATACCCTTACATAAAGGAGGCAAATCCACTGACCTCTCTAACTACCGCCCAATAGCACTATTATCTCCACTAGCTAAAATCATGGAAAAATGTATACACAAACAACTACTTAACCATCTCCTTCAAAATAACCTACTAGCAAACACTCAACATGGATTTAGACCCTCACATAGTACAACCACTGCACTACTTTCCTTTACTAACACAATAAACTGTAACCGTAATAATAACAAACTAACTGCCTTTTCCTAGACCTGTCAAAAGCCTTCGACATGGTCAACCATAAACTTCTCCTACACATACTAAACTCACTTGCCTTGGATTTTTCCTCCTTAACGTGGTTCTCATCCTACCTTGAAAACCGACAACAAGCAGTACTCTGGAAAAATTCTCTATTTGCTCTACTACCTATCTCCTTAGGAGTACCTCAAGGATCAATATTAGGCCCACTCTTATTCTCTATCTTTATTAATGATCTTCAATCATCTATCCATAACACTACCTGCATACAATATGCAGATGATTCTACCATCATCTGTACAGCTCCCACCCAATCTGAACTCCAGTCACTCACACAATCTACCTTTTCAACCGTTGAACAATGGTTCTCAAAAGATGTCTCCTTCTCAACTCCAAGAAAACAAAACTATTACTATTCTCACCTACCCACAAATCTCCTCAACTAAATTTTACTATTACTGCAGCTGACAATTCTCTTATCTCCCCAGACTCTACTACCAAACTGCTTGGTGTTACTATTGATAATAATCTTAACTATGATTGTCATATCAATAACACTATAAAAGCAGTAAATAAAAGATAGGTTCACTGTACAGAATAAAACCCTTCCTTACTCCAGAAGCACGGACCACCTTAGCTCAATCACATCTTATCTCCACCCTACTGTATGCTTCCTCTATTTACACCAATCTCTAAAGGTAACCTGAAAAACTAACTACATCCTATCATAATATAGCCCGTTTTGCCACAGCATCCCAGTACAGAACTCACCACTGTAATAACTTAAAACAATTACAATGGTTAGAACTACCTAACAAGCTTATCTATCAACAACTCTTAAGTACACATAACATTCTTTATCAACCAACAAAACACCAGCTCTCAGTAACCTCCTTACTCCCTACAAAAACTTGAAACAGTTATGATCTGCCGAAAAGATACAAGTCACCACAACTAGAATTACAAATTCAGCAGGTAACTGTCTATTTTCAAACTCCATAGGGAAAGTATGGAATAACCTCCCCACACATTACCTCACTAGACTCCTTTCAACTTTTCAAAAAACAACTTCTATTACATCTTAACAACTTCTGGCTCTGCTCCTGTACCAATCCAGACTAAATGACTTCTTCACTCTTCAGCCATACCTCCCTACGTAAAAATCACTATCTTTCCCTGCTATTTCAAATGACTAAATTACTGTACTGTTCTAAAAAAAAAAAATATGAATATGTATAGCTTAGGCTATTTGTTTACCTGTTTTTTTTTGCTGTATTTTCTACTACACTAAAATGTATGCATTGTTGCTTAAATGTTTAACCTTGTTTTAATTGTGGAGCTTTTCTCCCCGGGCCTCCTCTGAAAATGGAAATTATCCAGCTGGACTAGCCCGGTCAACAAATGAAAAATAAAATAAAATAAATTCCATGAAGAAACATTAACATACACCTATATACAACTAGTAGTTAGAAAAGTGTTGCATATACCTTAAGCAACTAGAAATTCATCTTTCCGTAGTGTTGCTTTTCGACAAGTGAAGCTTGTCCTACTCCTGGAGCTCTGTTTCTTATGTAGTGGGATGAAGTTCTTTGTAGCTGCTGGTATACGTATTGTGCTGATTCAGGTCTCTGAGATAGATGAATATGCAGATGAGGACTCAGCTTGTGAATGTCTCTGAATCAGTCAATCTGCACATCACGCCCTTCTAAATGGTTCTGCATGGTGTTGTGCACATGCAAAAACACCTACAAGTTGCATTGCTCATGCCTGAGCATGTGAATATTGCAAGAAGGTTCTCTGTAATTTCTCACTTCATCCTATCAGGCATGGGATTGTCAAAGAGCACTGAAATGAAAATTGTCACACAATATGCAGCACAGCTAAATGTTGGTTATTATGTTTTACTCTGCATTGTACAAGTTCAGAAATGGTATGGTTAATTTCAAACCCTGGCACTGATTGTACTCCTGAGTTGCTCTACATTGCATGACAGTTCCAGCAACACAGAACATGTGACTGTGAGATGCTAGACATTATTCTCTTGTATGAGACCCAGTGAATCTTGTGAGCTTCAGAGGATGCTGGTAGTTGCAGGGTTCCCTGGTAGTAAAAATTTCCTCTATTTCTTTCAGCAAAACCCACAGAATCGTTTGATGGGAGACTCATCAGTGGCCCCCAGCATAAGGTGGATGCCTGACATTGTCTCATTAGGGATGATGCTGAGGCCACTGGTATCTCCCAAACTGGAGAGCAGTACATACACCAAAACAATGACCTGAAGAAGCATCATCAAGACCTTCTTCACTGATGAGAAGTGGTCAGAGTGAGAACTCCTGGGAAGTACTTTATGTATTTTTGAAATATACATTTTTATTGTAACACTGCCAGTTTGGACCTTAGTGTAGTAATATCTGCATTATTCTTCTCCCTTACCTCTGGAAGCCATAGTGGAGAATCATTAACAGTATCAAGTGAGGTTAGACTGCCTTATCAGGTGCACCTGCTCTGTATTCTACCTCATCTGTCTGACTTTGTTAGATCCCCAGCCATGTATTTAAACATCTTTGGCAGCCTCATTGCTGGGACTGTGATTACACCTGGTGGTTACTTTTGGCAGTTAGCCATTGTATGGGCTTATTAGTCTATGCACTTCTTAGATGATTGAAGTTTAGTGGTAATAATGATGGCAGGATGGCTCATCATAATGCACTTGTCTTTCATGACTGACAGTATGAACGTTCTGTGTTCTGTACCTAAAGAAGATGCTCTCCTTCCATCTGCATGGACCACAGTACATTATGCCATTGGAGAGAGCTGCAAGAATGGCTGTCCTATGACTGAGACCTCTGCTACACCCACTCTGACTGACTTTTGAGGTATCTGCTAATCACAAGCTAAGCAACTTTTATTGTGCTTAGGAAAGCAGTTATGTGTACCAATACTTCCATGTACACACACATACAACTGTGTGAAATAATACTTTGAATGCAAACATGAATCTGCATACATTTGAGAGCATTACTACTGTTATGGTGGCAGGTAGCACACTTGTCTTTTGTGATTCACAGTAGGTATGTTATGGGTTCTATTCCCATAGCAGGTACTTTACTTCCATCTCTGTGCAGCCCGTAAACTGCAATGTAGAGGGTTCTACCTGACTTCGTCGACAGCTGGAGACACCAAGGCGGCGAAGAAGAAGAAGCAGGAGTGAGTCGAGACCGATACCGACGATGCAGAAGACGACGCAGAGAAGACAACACAAGTTAGGATATCGGGAACGGGGAGGACCCACCAGAGATAGGGTATGGGACGCCGAGGATGCCGTGCGAGTGCGTTGTGTGTTGAGGCGTACGGCGAGGGTGAGGGATAGGGGGGGGTGGGTTAGGGTGGGAAGGGGTGGGTTAAGGGGTGGTAAGTAGGTTAGGGGTTGGTTGAGAGAGTGATAGGGTGAGTTTTTTATAGGGGGTAGGGGGGGGGTTAAAGAGGGGCGGGTTAGGTGGGTTAGGGTTTAGTGAGTTAGGGTTAAGTAAGTTAGGAGTTAGGAGTTAGGGTAGAGTAAGTGGTAGTGTAGTGACCTTATGTTAGGTTAGGGGTTTAGTTTGGTGTGGGTTTGTAAGGATGTTGGTGTGTGTGTGTGTGGTTTGTGGAATGGGGATGTGTTTTGTATGGGGTTTTCGTGTTGTGTTGTACGGCCGTTATTTTTTTGGTTGTATATGTGTGGTTTCGTGTTTATGGACTATGTCAGGTAGAACCATGTAGAGGGCATAGAAATTACAAAAGTCAAGTTACACGTGCTTACTTTTATTGTACACAATTATTATACACAATGACAGATTTTCCTAGTGCACTGTAGTTGAGGTAATATATTTTCATCACTATGTAGCATGGTACTTAACTGCATGCTTGCATTTCTCTACTCCACACTCTTTGTCACTTTCCTTTCTACTACATTTGTTTCTGATTTGTTTTGTTGTTTCTATCCATTTATTTTTTTTCCTATAGAGCAACGTCTACAGAACCACGTTTGGCCCCACAATGGGCCATCGGCCCCCAGGAACCCCTTCCCCCTTCCCAAAAGCATGCTGCCATGAATGCCTGTCAAGAAAGACTTGTGGAACAGGAGGCTCATAGACCCTAAAGTCCTTGCTAGGTGGAGCTTTGCTGGAGGGGGCCTCTGAGGTTTCAGCTGGTGGCTGTGCCAAGAATTTATGACACAGAGCCAGCTAGCTTGAGGAGCTAGTGGATTGGTGCCTAGATGCCCACATCAGTCACCTGGAAATATTCCTTTTTACAGCTTGCAGAGTAGCATCAATTCACGGCACTAACACCACCATCAGAGCCACAGCAGTGGTGAGGGTACCCAAGGTTGAGTACAATCCCTGACTGCATCCTGGACAGGCAGGATGATAATCCTAGCTATGCTAACCCTATCCCCCATCACAGTGTTCCCTTCCCATTTTAGTCTATATCTGTTCTTGTTTGTTGTCCAATTCTCCCATCATCGCCTTTCCCCTGTTTGTCTGATGTCTCCTACTCCAGTGTGCTGCTCCTCGCTCAGTGTGTCAGCACCTCTATCATTCAGTCTTGTCTGTCTTCTATGTTTGTTTGTGTGCCCCTACTACTTACCCTAACTTTCTTACTTTACTTCACCTTTCCTTATTTCCTTCCTTATCCATCTTACATTCTTGATATATATATATATATATATATATATATATATATTTATATATATAAAATGGCTCCCTGTCCTGGTGAAAATGTTATCCTATCTTTCCTTCCGCAATCCTGTTCATTCCCTAGCATTTTCTCTTATGTGTTTCCCTCTCCTTACTTTCCCCTTTGCATAACCTTAATATTCATCAATTTTCACCCTTTAATTTGGTCAAAAAAATTGATGAACCCCCACAATTTTGCCCCTTTAAAACTGTTAGCTGCCTTTTCCATCTTGCCCCTTCTGTGCAGAGTTGAACGCACTGAGCTTTGAGACATGTGCATGCAAAAGTTCGTGAATGTTTGTCTGCAGACACTACTACTGGATGTGTGCTTTCACCACAGGACCTGCTGTGGCCACAGGTAGTATTTTTAGTTAGCTTCTTTGTTCACTCTGCTTTTTCACATTGTTAGTCCTTAATGAGCCTAGGGCCTTGCCATTATCTATAGGTAAAAAGCCTCTGGCCTAATGCAACTGCACCTGCCACATTTCTTAATCCCAGGAATTATTTCTATTAAATAGCTGCAGACTGACTGCTTGCTACAATGTACTACACTTGGCTTCCATCTGTGGTCAAATTTTAGGATTGTTATGGTACTTGTAACCAAGCCCATGCAGTAAAAACAAAGTCTGGAGAATGTACTACATGTCCAGAATATATATATTTTTATATATATATATATATATATATATATATATATATATAGATCCCTATCACAACACTGTCACGCCACAAACCCGACACTCAAAACAACGACACCAAAACACTGAAAACGCACAAAACCGACAACTCACAAAACCGAACACCATAACACCAACACCCAAAACACTGACACACAAAACGTAAACTACACATAACACACAACTATACATGCACTAACCCTAACCCAAACCCTAACCCTAAGGTCTGACACTACTGCACACTTACCCTACCCGCACCCTAACCCTAACTCACTAAACCCGCCACTAAACCTACATTCCGTCACTATCGCACACTTACCCTACCCGCACCCTAACCCTAACTCACTTAACCTGCCACTACACCTAAAGTCCATCACTACCGCACACTTACCTTTCCCGCACCCTAACCCCAAATCCCACACTATCTCACACTTACCTGTCCACTCCCTAATGCTAAATCCCTCACTATTGCACACTTACCTGTCCGCTCCCTAATGCTAAATCCCTCACTAGCACACACTTACCTGTCTGCTCCCTAACACTAAATCCCTCACTAACACACACTTACCTGTCCGCTCCCTAACGCTAAATCCCTCACTATCGCACACTTACCTACTCGTGCTCACACGTTGCCCATGTCGGTGTTTCGGCTGTCGGGATTTCACATTGTCGATCATCTGTCTCGTCGGTCTTCTTGAGTCAGTCTTCTTAGCCTCGGTGTTTTGGCGTGTCGATGAAGTCAAGGGTACCCATATATATACACGTGTGTGTGTGTGTGTGTGTGTGTGTGTGTGTATGTGTGTGTGTGTGTGTGTGTGTGTGTGTGTGTGTGTGTGTGTGTGTGTGTGTGTGTGTGTGTGTGTTTGTGTGTGTGTGTTTCTGCGTACTACACCGAAACTGTATCCAAAATAGTAACATATACACAGATATATCAGCTGAAGTAAAGTTGAAGTGATTCTGACTTTTAACATTCAGTGACTGCTTTAGTACTCATTTTTACTGTCTGCATTCTTGAAAGTTTTATGAGAAATGTCATTGGAGGACTGAGAGATGGCACTAAATGCAGACTTTTACAGCCATTTCATAGTGCCTTGTTATATTAATTTTCCATTAATAGTGGATATGTGCCTTTGGTTCAGAATGTGGAGTGCAGTAAATTCTAAAACATATCTACTGAACAGTCATTGCTCAGACGTAAACGTCATATACACAATGACCTTTTTTGTTTTTGCACATGAGATAGCCTTGCCACCCCCAACAAATGTGCTTAATCATGTGGAGGGAGGGATGTTTGGTAGGCAACCACAGGTAAGTACATAATGTTGTTTGATCACTACAATGAGATGTATATTATTAATGCTGTTTCCTTTTGTGTTTATTCTTCAAATTAAACCCAAAAAAGGTCAATCAGGTTTAGTATTTTACCCCAGTAAACTAATTAAAATAAGGAAGTAATGACGCCTAGGAGGTGGGTGTTAAAAGGAAATAATGGACTGCACACAGGTGTTATGAGGCCCAAAGCCACCAGGTGAGGGCCTCCCTTTCCCTGGAAGGTTTGTTATTTCCTCTGAAACATCCATCTTGGATGGCATTATTGCATAAGAAAATAGTCTACCTGTTAAGTTTTTTTATATAAATATTTCTTTTATTGCTATATGTGTTTTACATCCAAAATATAACATACTTAATACTGTCTGCACACACACACACACACACACACACACACACACACACACACACACACAGATGCAGAGAACTCATGAAATCACCCATGTATATGTGCATGCATGCACACATACACACAAATATGCCCACTAATTACACCCCCTTTATTGACTATGTACACCTCAAATGTCTGATTTTGATCATGCTAGTACCAGTCAGGAGGAGAAGGTTACCACACATAGTACCATCACAACCTCAAATCATACACATAAACACACAAAGACATATCTACCAAAACAGCAGAGGCCACCAAAGCAGACACCCAAACAACCACCACCTCAGAACACAACAACTGCAGTCAGAGTGTCAAACAGTCACAGCCCAAGCACTCAGGTCTCTCAACAGCAGGTACAAATATGACTCAGTCATTGTCGAGACATTGAGGAGCTCTCTGATTATGTAGCCCAGGCAGGTATGACCCTGACCTTGAGCAGTATCCTACCTTCACCAAGAATGATGCCACAATACAGAGATAAGATGATCAGCTTTAACAATTGGCTTAAACACTGGTGTCATTCAAAGGGGATCCAGTGTCTGTCTGCCTGGGATGACATGCTGGACCTGTCACCCCTGGGATTCCGGATATTGGCAAAGGCTCTTGCCACCCCATAGTGCCTTTTTAGGCAAGGCTCAAATTCTAAACCTACCACCCTAGAACACAAAAAGGAAAACTAAGGGTAATGCTGCTCAATGCCAGAAGTCTAAATCTCAAAATGCGCGCACTCGAGGCCCTTCTCAGTATGGAGAACATCGATGTCTGCGCTGTGACAGAAACCTAGTACTATGCTCCTGAGAGCACCCCAGCACTATCAGGTTTTACCTCATATCAGACAATACCAAGAAAGGAGGGGGTATCCATATTCATCAAGGACAACCACACCTCAAGACTGGTATGCATCGGAGACCATCCAGGTGCAATTAACCATAGGCAAGACTGCTCTGCAAATTGTAGCATGTTACAGGCCACCCTCACAAACTCAGGAACCTCACATGGCCTTCCTGAAAACACTAGAGGGGATAAATGTATCACCAAACACCATCATACTAGGTGACTTCAATTACCCTAATATAGACTGGGAACACTACTCAAGCCCAAACACCCTAGCCCAAAAGTTCCTGGAATTCATAAACTCAAATGCCATGAACAACTAGTCACCATCCCCACAAGAGGAGATAACATACTTGATCTCATCATCACGAACATGGGAGCACAATGTTCAACACCGGAAGTATACCCCTCACTGGTGAGATCAGATCACAAACTAATCTTGCTGGAGGTCCTCATCCCACCCCCACCTGAAATAAAAAAACCACAGAAAAGAACTTCGAAGCCGACTTCACACTTCTAAAGACTAGTGTGGTCTCCTTTAAGGCCCCCGAGCGGGCGGAAAACAGTACTCAAGCCGCTGAATCACTTACAAATGCCTTCTACCAACACCTGCAGGACTGCATGGATAAGGCAATCCCAAGCAAAACAAAGACTCTTTGTACCAGTCTGGTGGACCCCGAACTCTACAACAAAAGGAGGAAGCTACTACAAGATAGAGCAAAATCCTTAAAAGGTAAGACACCCTTGATCACTATAAGTAAAAACTAAGAGCTCTCATAAAATCATCCAAAGCAAATTTCGAGAGAAAAATAGCTAAAGACTCAAAAGACAATCATAAGGCCTTCTTTAGCAGAAACCTGGGAGGAAACTCCCAGATATGCTCAGAACTAGTTCAAAATGATGTGAAGATTACTGATCCTACAGACATTGCCAACATACTGGCTGACAGGTTCAGTGCAAACTTCTCCCCAAAAGGAGAGATATCTATACCAAACGATTGCAGCCCCCAAACATCTAAGTGAGAACTGCTCTCTCCAAAGCAAAAACACAGCATCCATGGGACCTGATGGTGTCCCCGGCTGTGTGCTCCATGAACTCAATGAGGAATTAAACCCACAGCTAGGACAGCTGTTTAATCAAAGTCTTACCTCTGGATCCAGGAGTGGCACTGCAACTGTGGTCCCACTTCACAGACCCTGGAAATTACCGCCCATTAGCTTGACAAGCCTTATCTGCAAAGCCATGGAGAGGATCATAATGGACCTCATAAATAAAGACATAGGGAATTTGCAGACTTTGGATCCAACCCAGTTTGGCTTTGTCAAAGGCAGATCATGCCTTTTAAACTTGGTTGACTTTTTCAAACAGTCACCAAAGCCATTGATGAGGGAAAGGCAGTCCATACAGCCTACCTCGATCTGGCTAAGCAATACCCCACTCGGTATCATTGAAAACTCATCAGCTTAAATGTTAACCCATACATCACAAGATGGGTTGCAAACTGGCTGAGTGACAGAACCCACAGGGTCAGAGTTGCTGGCACCATGTCAGACTCAAAGCCTGTCACAAGTGGTGTCCCACAGGGCTCAGTCCTGGGCCCACTCTTGTTTGGCATCTACTTTGTACAAGCAAACACAGGAGGGTTAGACAAAGTTTGCAGAGGACTGCAAACTCACATCTGACACAGATATCCTTCAGAAGGGTCTCACAGAAACGGATAACTGGTGCCAGAGCCACGGCCTAAAGTTAAATGCCAAAAATGCATAGTCAAAAACAAGGTTACTCCTAGCTACCAAATAGGTGGCAATCCACTGAGCACAGAAGAAGTTATCAGGGACCTGGGGACCCAGGTTGATAGTAGTCTGTCATTCGACACCCATGTAGCTAAAGTAGTTAGGAAGACCTTCTACATTGCCCACCTTATCATGAAGGGATTCTCATCTAGATCAAGGGAGGTCATAGTCTCCCTTTACTCATCACTCATCAGACCAATGATTGAGTACAATGCCCCATTCGGAATGTATCTGACCCGACACTTGCAGCAGCTGGAGAGGCCACAAAAGTTCCTCACCAAAAGGATAAAGGGTCTCAAAATCTGTCCTATGCTGCCCGACTGAAAGAACTCCAGCTCTATTCAGTGCTCAGAGGTGACCTTTGCCTAACATACAAGGCCATGTCAAACCCAGATTTGATGAATATGCTTCACCTCAAAATCTAGATCCATCAGAGCCACAAGAGACTTAAACCATTAATAGGATGTGCTGGAGGGATAGATTCATCACCCAAAGACTCCTATGCTGTGGAACAAAATCGTATATGTGAGGCAGAGCACCTCGCTGGCCTTGTTCAAGAGAAATCTTGACCAATGGATGGGAGATCGCAGATGTACCCCAGGGATTACCTCAGTGTCACTGCTCGACAGAGGCACAGCAAAATAATGGGTATAGTTCCCCATACTAAAAATGCCCAGATAGCCTAGTATGAACCTATGAACCTATGAACCTATAAATAATAGCTACAGTAATATATTTTAGTTCATTGCTCCCAGGGTACATACAGTGCAAACTACATACACACACACACACACACACACACACACACACACACACACACACACACACACACACAGATGTAGTCACTTTGCTGACCGTGTATAGCTCAGATGTGTGACTTTGGTAAAATGTATCATAATATGTTGTTGTTAGAACCATATACCGTAAACCATTACAAAACACATTAGCAACAGAAAAGAAATAGCAGCTGCACATAAAGATTTCAGTCACACCACATGGATTTCATGCCATAATTAGGTTCACTTATTTCATAAAAGGCTGTGCTGTAACATTAATTCACACCTTGTGTTGTGTATAAGTGGTGTTTGCTGGTTCACCAAGCCCACTTTCTAAAATAAAATTAAATATTCACTGACACACATTACATCACATTAATGTTTGTGTGCCAAAAGTCACCAACTAACTGCAATTTGTATCTGAGTACCATCTGAAAAATCTGCTGTTGGAACTTACCATCACTTGACCTACACAGCCGTTATACTGTTTAGTTGTTTGCCATTTGGTTCGCAAACATAAGCATGTCACATGTGCTGGCTGACAGACACAGTAGATATCTTGGGGTTATTTTAGTGTGTTCTTATGATATCAGGATAGACAAAAATACTTATTTCACAAAAAAGTGACATATTTTGTTATTTTGTGTTACATTTAAAAATACCGTGTTGGCACATATAGACTTCATATTTACATTGCTTTCTGTTGCCCCAAGTGTACAGTGCTATTAACTCATTAAGTGCATTGTATAAAGTTGTGTCTTGTCTTGAAATTTTGTAAGAATGTCTGGGAGCAGTACAGAGATCTGTACATGTATAGATATAGTCAAATTAAGTATAAAGTGCATTACAAACTGACAAACTGCAACATTTCCAAATCAATCACTTTAAAGGTTTGGCTGTCACTTCATTCCAAAGTAACACATATAAAAGCTGTAATTGTGACTCAAGGCCAAGCAGACTATGAAACCCCTTTAAAAAAGAGATTGTTGTGCTTTTAAAATGCTCTGGCATAAGGTGACATCTATGTGTGTGTGTGTGTGTGTGTGTGTGTGTGTGTGTGTGTGTGTGTGTGTGTGTATGTGTGTGTGTGTATATATGTCTATATATGTCTATATATATATATATATATATATATATATATATATATATATATATATATATACATATATATATATATATATATATATATATATATATATAAATGCATATATGTGTGTGTATATGTATGTGTGTGTTTATATATATATATATATATATATATATATATATATATATATATATATATATATATACATATATGTGTGTGTATGCCTATATATATATATATATATGTATAATATATATATATATATATATATGTGTGTGTGTGTGTGTGTGTGTGTGTGTGTGTGTGTATAATTACATTTCCAGATGCAGCTGCTTTTTTCCCATTTGATTCTGAGTGCAGGTTCTATTGACATTTTCTAGGTAACTGTCCCAGTATCGCTGATAAAATTTTAAGAGAATATTCTTGACTGTTTTGGAGTACCAACTCTTTATATATGGGGAACCAAAAATAGAGGCATATCCTTGTAAATTGCCATGATTAAAGGGCTTAAGGAGCAGTGTGCTAAGAAATGATGCCCTAGCAAACTCATTCCCTGCCAGATTTTCTGCATTTTATCAGTATTTGACAACACCCCTAGGAGGTTTTGCTTTCAAGGTCCTATGTTATGTGAACTTCCCATTGACATAACAGGCTGGCTGTGTACAGTTACTTGTCCACCACTGCATTCTTTGAGCCAATCAGAAATGCTGAGCTAGCATGATGAAGAAGCTCTATATTCATTGTTTTCCTTCTGGGTAAAGGTAGAACACTGCACAGTTCGAGGTATTTCTTTATGCTGCTTCAGAAAGGATACATGATAGATGAGCCAGTTAAAGCCTAACATTAATCAGAAAACAGGCACTGTGCGGCATCATATGTCAAGCAATGAACATTAGCTTTTCTTTTAGAAAGCGCTGACAACTAGCAACACAGACAGAGGACTTTGCATAGCAATCACAGCTTTTCATGTAGATAGTTAGAAGTGACCAGACTGCTAGTATTCTACTGCAGAACATATTCATTACTTTATTATTCAATGTAATTATTAATCTGTTCATGGGTGTGGTATATTTATTTTCTTTTGGATCTTCCGTGGCACACTACATGATAAAAAGGTGACCTTTATTCAGTTCTAACCATTACTGCACAGGTCTATGAATTTCTTTGGACACTTTCTATATTTCATGTACTTGTAACTGCTCCTCTGTAAAATTATGACTTTTGTGATAATATTGGACACTGTCAGTCACAGTGGTTCAATCCCTGGTTGATAAGTGTCTCTCAGGCATTCCAGGGTGTAATAAGCAGGCAGGCATGTCTTATATACATGATTTAAGTGCTGGAGATAAGTTTTAGACAGAACACTACTCCCCTAAGGGCTGCAGATTGATTACATTTTATACCTTAGTCTGCAGAATACAGTGAATTAAAGGATGGTTCTAAATGGATTTGTTGTGAATCTAAAGCTGAAATGCTGTGGTAGTGGACCACTTACACGATCACATGATACAGTATATTTTTCAGCATTTGTGGTTATATTTGTATAATTGTATTTTAAATAATGAAACTAGTACCAGTTCTAGTCTGTAAACTATCAGACATGAATATTTATTTCTACTTTACACAACTGAATTCTCTTTACAGTAAAATTCACCACTATGGAAAAGATAGTGTTTCCTTATTTTATACATTTTGTACCATCTCTATAGTTTTACCAAAGCTGAGAGCAGGCCCAACTCATCTATTGGTTCACCCTTTCTTTGCAGTCATTATTTTAGTCCTGCTCTACCAGTCTGTTTTTATCACATTTACTGGTAAGTGGGGCACAGTGTCAGTGGCACAAGTAACACACTCGCCTTTAGAGCATAAGGTTGTGGGTTCTATTCCCACATCAGATAACATTAATTGCTGACATTGCTGTACAGCATAAGGGTGTGTGCTACACTCCTGAGTGTATCATTCCTCAAATGAAAGGTTAAGCCCAGACCCCATCTGCCTGAGTTGGTGATAGCTCAGGCGCATGTAAAAGATCCCATGGCATCTGTTGAATAGAGTAGGGGAAGTTCTCCCTGAAAAGAGGCTTCTAGCCTAGTGGGATTAACCTGGTCAATAAAGGATAAATAGAAATAATACTGTACCTGTTGTTTCAGTAAAGGAATAGCTCATCAAGCTTGTGCTGCACTCTTACCCCTTTCTAGCCTATTAATCAGTATTCCTTCTACTGAGCATCTTGTCTTCTTAAATAGTGTTTGTAAATATTTATTTATATAAATTGTATATACTGGATAAATCTTTCTATACCTAAAACTGCAGCCATATGCATAATCACTTACTCAACAGTGGTTGCAGGAGTTAGAATACAGATTAATACAAAATGAATATGCAAACAATTAAAATATAAAGTACAACATGTGTCTTATGCAGTGTTCAATATAGCCAGTGTAGGAAGCTTATGACCACATTACCAGATTATGTATAATGGTATCCTTTAGTATAAAATAAAAATATTTTCCTTGTGAAGAAACTGGCCTGATGTAATACAAATTTAGATAAGAATGTGTGTGTGTGTGTGTGTGTGTGTGTGTGTGTGTGTGTGTGTGTGTGTGTGTGTGTGTGTGTGTGTGTGTGTGGTGGGGGAAGAGTTACCAATACACAATGTGCTCTTCAAACTTAATTTTGAATATTTGATTAGATGTGAAATTTGCATTCCCGGTAGACAGTGCATTCCAACATTTAAAGCACTAAAAGCTTTATCATCCACTCTGTATTTTGTCCCAGACGCTATCAATAGAAATTGCTATGAAGTTCTCACTCCCTTGGCTAGTGTGTGTGCGTGTTACCAGATATTCAGTTAGTATGTCATATAAATGTCTACAAGGGATTTAACACAACTATTGTGCAATTGTGATCTGTAGCTCATTTTCAACTGTAGCAATGAGCAAGGATAAGATGAAAGGTTTTGCAGTCATGTTCAGACATCCTGATTCCTTTAACCAATCTGGCAAGTGTGCTTCTCAAGTTTTTGTTTGAAAAATTCTAGACAAAGTCCAAAAACCAAGGAATTTTTTAAGTATTAGTCTTAATTCACTTATGCTAATAGAACAACAGAGTTACAACAACATGCATTTTCTGAACAATAAGTAGGAAACTGTAATATCTGGTGTTATTGACTGACTATAATCCTCAGTAATTTACTAGAAAATCAAACATTTTATGAGGGGAAGGGGCAAAATTATTATGCAAAATCAAGAACATACCACAGTAAAAGGGGCAGGTGAGACTTATGCTGGCAAGTTTATTGTATGTGGATGTAATATTTTCTTACTCTTTCTGTCAGGCAGAAGAGAATTCAAGCTCAGGTTTTAATATTAACTTATAAATGAAACACAATACAAAAGATACAAAACATAAAAACTGTTGTGAAATGAGTCATGCCATTACAAATACAGTCTGGATTAGTAATAAAATCAGAATTAATAATTAAAATCAGTTGCCACATTAAGTTGTTCAAAGGTAACATTATCTCTATCTGATTAGATCATGTGGTAGAGATCTAATTCAAGGCATCTCAACCCTGGGAAGAGAACCGCCACAAACAGTGAAGCAACACATTCCTGAAGAATAGTTCCTGATGTGTGGAAGACTGCACCCCCATGTTTTGAGCCATATAGCCCTAAACTGCCTAAACAGAAGGTCACATCAAGCTGATAAGGGACCAGCAGCTCTTTTAAATTTGATGGACTTAAATCATGTAGAACAAGACAAACAAATGCCAGAACAATATAGCCTGCACAAGAACATACTGGAATCACTGCAGACTTCAGAAGTCCTACATAATGTGCTCTAAAGCCCTGGATCAGCAGCAAGGGCTGCACCAAACCAGTGCAGTTGATTGTGCTTGGCATTCTCAGGTACTGGGGCTTTCATACATTCATTCATTCATTCACTCATTATGTCCTGTTTCTGGTCTGCTTGCCAGAACTTTGCCATTCCCCATTCAGGGACCAATCAGACATGGCAGAGAGCATTATTCATTGTTCTTCCTAATTGTCTATGTCATGTACTCGGACATCTCCTAACCTTTCACTTCCCTGCTCATATAAATGTTGTTGTTATGCAGGCCTACATTCTGGTACTTGCCTGCACATTGCACATGTTCAAGGTAGTTGATTATTACATGTACTCAAGGTGAAAAAAACATACAATATGGCCGCTCTGCATACTTCCAGAGCATTTCCAGCTCCTGTAGAGTTTCCATCACATGTTTCTACCAATGTGGGCATCTTATGTACCTATAATTATCTCAAAAATCATAAACACCTTAACTTTTCCTGCAAAGAAGATTTGTCATTGAACATTTCATCCTTTCTCCCAATCTTGGCCAACTACTGCAGCTTCATACTATAACCACATTCACTAGCATAAGAAACTCACCTCCGAAACACATTTGCAAATTTTCTAGTGCCAGTGGTTATTATTTTGACAAAGAAAAAATATATTCCTTCAGAAATTAAACAGAAGAGAGAAGAAAAGGTGTGAAAATGAGTGACATAATTATTTTTGGGTCCCAGAGTAAATGGAAGGGGACAACTTGTTGATGTATATTAAAGTTTAGAAGCAATAATGTACTTAAATTGTTGTATTCTGAGTGTCATTATGACCTGTTTTTTTTTTAAATATGTTATAGTGGGTATTTTTTCTGACATTTAGAATTTGTTTTGCCCTTCATTCTCATTTAAAAGGCAGTTATTCTGTGTGACTTTTATGCAGATTAGCTGAATATTTTCTTATTCGTGTGTGTGTGTGTGTGTGTGTGTGTGTGTGTGTGTGTGTGTGTGTGTGTGTGTGTGTGTGTGTGTGTGCTTTTCATTTTTTTTATTAGGGACAGTATGGAATTAATAAAGTGAGAGTTAAAATGACTGGCTATGCTTTCTGTGGTGTTTGGGGTGGAGGGGTTAGGGGTTGAAGAATGTTTGGGATTGAGAAGTTGCTTTATAGAGGCCCAAAATTTTGTGGTGTTATTTTGATGTTTCTGTTTGGCTGTTGAATAGTAGATTGTGACTTTTTATCTGAGCTTTTTATTCAAGTGTTATCCAGAAGACTGTTTCCTTTCAAAGTTTTCATGGGTGGCAGACAACTGCCAGATAGAGGCATTGCCACTGAAGGATATTCTTTTTCATTGTACAGAGGAGCCCAATCAATATTCTGTTAGCAGTTTCTAAGGATTCAGTGATAGACTATGTTATTGGAGGAGGTTTGGGGATTTTCAGAGAGCAGAAGTAAACAGGACAGTGGTGACCCAATCTCAATGAATTTGCAAGCATTTTAATTAACCATTATTTGTTATAGATGTTAGTAATGAATATAGCTAACAGGGAGCACTTGCCTGTGTGTGGATTGGTTCTGCTTGGATTCTGCACCATTTGTATTAACGGTGAAAATAACCTTTTCTAATGAGAGTGTCAATCTGGATTCAGATCACCAACTATTAGTTTGTGCTTTGCTATTAGTTTCACAATGCACAACATCTAATAAATAATTTAGAATTGTTAAAATGGGTGGAGGAGAAACATAAACAGAAACTATATATATTTTGTCTGAGTAGCTAAATTCACTGCAATGAAAGCCAGTTTGTATCTGAATCATTATTTGTATTGCTAGTGATTAATAGTGATAGGGAAAAAATTGTTGCTTTCTTTCCTAGTGCAAGAACAATCCCCTTGTACTCTGCTCTGGTTTGTTATTACAAACAAATGAATAGTAATGTTTGCTTTTATTATCTGATACATATATCCTTAAGGCTTAGCGTGTCCAAACCTCAGAGACCTCTTAAATACAATAAAAGCATTAAGCACCCTCAACAGCATTCCAAGCCTGCAATATGGACAAAGCCTACCACATCACTTTGTAACCAGGTTCACTCAGTGTCGGATATTATGTCCATAAGGCAAGCATGCACACAGCCTAATATCCTTGTCATAGGTGACTCCATAGTCAGACATATAGATGCACCATTCACCAGGCTGAGTACGTTAGAAGTGACATTCAGTTGCTTACCTGTGGCCAGGATGTACCAGAACACGCAGACACTCATGTCCTTAAACAACAAGTATCCTTATGACTTTGTCATAGTGCATGTGGGTGTTAATGACTTGAGATGCACCTCCCTCCACTTCATGAAGAGAGACGTGATGGAGCTGTCCAACTACATTACCCGAGGCAGGTATGAGCATAACACGGAGCAGCATTCTACCTTCTGCAAGGACAGTGAGTCAATACTAACAAAAGATACCTTGACCTCAACAATTGGCTTGACTTTTGCTGTCTTTCAAAGGTGTACAATATCTGTCAGCTTGGGAGGACATGGCCAACGACCTTTCTGTTTCACTAGGGATGGTATGCAACTGTCCCCTGTATGATTTTGTATGTTGGCTAAAATATTATTTACCTCCATTTTGCTTCTTTTTTAGGCAATGTTAGCTAGAACAAACTATCTACATAACAAAATGAATTCCGTTCAGAATTTCAAAGCTCAAAACTTCGATTTTCATATGATCGAAAATCATATGTTCGAAGTTTCAAAACTTAGAAATCCTGAATGGAGATCGGCATACAGCGCAGACCGGGAGATTTCTCTTGTCCTTGCTGTAGTGTGATCTTGGAGTTGGTATATTTAAGTTGTGGGGGGTGGGGGTGCAGGGGGGCTTGTCCCCCTGCATACACATGTTTTAGTGTGTTGGATGGTGTTTTGGAGGGGTCACAATTTCAAGATTCCAACATCTTGAGATTCTGAACTCGATATTCTAAAACCTGAGATTTTGGGATTTCGAAATTTCATAGTGAACCCAACAAAACAAACTAAGGAAAACCTAAACATACTACTGGTGAATACTTGGAACCTAAACAAAAAATTCCACTCAGGATCCTCCTCATCATAGATGGTATATATTAACTTATGTGTTGTGAGCAAGACATTGTTCATATCAGCTTAGGGCATTTTGGCAGTGCAGGGCTACAATGCCTTCCATACGCCTAGACCAGCCATTACACAGGAAGGGAAGAAAGGTGAAGGTGTCTCAATCTTCATCCAGAAAAAGGCTCACATCAAGACTGGTAAAGTAGTGTGATGCTCTTGAGATCAACAGAGTGCCTTACCATATCCTGGCAAGTTACAGAATGCCGTCTATGACCCAGGAATGTCACAGCACCTACCTAAAGGAACTACAGTCACTTTGCATTAATTCAAATACAATACTCCTGGGCAACTTCAACTATCCAGCCATAAACTGGGTAACATCTAACATCACTAGCATGCAAGCCCAGAGATTCTTAGACCTTGTCAATAGAAATGCCCTGGAATAACTAGTCAGAATACCCTTTTTTTTTGCTCTCCACTTGAACAGCTGATTGGTGGGGCACTGATTCATAGCACCGGCCCAGGGCACTAATTAAACCAGCTATGCTTCTGCTCTAAATATGCTAAATATGCCCCATCCCCAATGTAACATTCTCACTCGTTAGGTCCAACCATAAAGCCATCTTCCTCATAATAAAGATAAAATCAGGGGATCTCACCCAAACCCAGGTACTTTTAAAAACTTCTCAAGACTAACTTCTTACTTCTGGGTGATTCCCTGGCCAGACTGAAATTCCCCTTAAACTCAGAAAGCTGTGCTGTTTATGTACATACACCAAAAATGTTTACCATCATATACACAACTGCATAGAAGCAGTCATACTCAAAAAAAGAAAATGCAGAGCAAATCTTAAAAATAAACTTTATGCGTGGAATTACAGTGCAAATAAGATTTATAACAAAAGGAAGAAACTGATAGCTAAAATATAAAGCACAGCACTCAGCAAAATAAGAATCTATCAAATGAAACAAGCAACTTAGGAACATAACTGTCAAGGCCAGATCTGAGAAAAAATAACCCTCCAAGCCAATGATAACCACAAAGACTTCTTCAGCTATATCCGCAGTCTCAAAGGCAGTTCACTGCAGTGTGCTGAGCTATTTGTAAATGGTGTCACCTGTATGGAACCTGTGGATATAGCAAACCTATTAGCTTACAAATTCAGGTCAAACTTTACCACACCCCAGGTAATCTCACAAGAAATATCAGGAAACCATATGACCCTGCTATCACATAGGATCAAGTCCTGGAGGCAGTATCAAAGGCCAAAAATATGGCTTCTGTCAGCTCTGACAATATACGAGAATGCATTCTGAATAGCTTGAAACAAGGTGTTTCTGTGCCCCTAAGAACATTTTTCAACCTCAGTCATCAAACTGGCTTCATACCTAGTAAATGGAGGACAGCAATAGTCATATCCCTGCACAAGGGATGGCCATCCACTGACCCAGGCAATTATTGTCATATAAGTCTGACCAGCATCATGTGTAAAGCCATGGAAAGGCTTATCATGGAACTAATCAATAAGTACACAGGAAACCTCCAAACACTGGCCCCATCACAGTTTGGTTTTGTGAAGGGCAGGTCACGTCTGCTCAACCTAATGGACTTTTTTGAAAAAGTCACCAAGGTGATAGATTAAGGGAAGACACTACATGCTGCCTATCTTGATCTGGCCAAGACCTTTGACACTATACCCCACTCAGGTATTGTGGATAAGCTTGCCATACTAGGAGTAAATGCCAACATCTTCCAATGGATTGGAAACTGGCTCACAGATAAAACATAGAAAGTCAGGGCAGAGCTTGCCATCTCAACAAAAAGACCTGTCAAGAGTGGGGTCTCACAGGTCTCTGCTCTGGGGTAACTCTTATTTGGTATTTATTTCTGTGAAGTCAAAGCATATGTCAAGGGCCTATGGTTGACCAAGTTTGAGGATGACTACAAGCTGGGAGCAGTCACAAAATCCCCCAAGGACTTAGGAATCCTACAGGAGGGCACCCAAACAATAACTGGTGGACTAAAATTAAAAGCCAAAAATTACATTATTTCATCCTTTGGAAAATTGACTTCCCCTGGGAATTGTCACATTGACAATACACCCTTAAGAGTTGACCCAGTAGTCAGGCATTTGGGCACTTAAATTTGTCTATTGGTGTGAGAAAGTTCAGTTTATAAATAAAGGAATACCATCTAGCCCCAGAGAGGTCATTGTCCCACTTTACACGTCTCTCATTATGCCCATCATAAAGTAAAATGGTCCCTTTGGTATGTACCTGTTGAGGCACTTGCAATAAGTGGAGTATCCACAGAGTCTGTTATCTAATATTAGATGTGTAGCTGGTAGAATTTTGTTGTTCTATCAGAGTAAATGTCTGACTAAAAATAATATGACAAACTAGTCTTTCAACATTATATACCCTAATACAGAGAGCTATTACTTTAAAATCAAATGTCATTTGTATGTTATTTGCTTCAAAATTATCCCTGGGATTCAGTAAAATGCTTACAACTCTTGCTTATTACCCAACATGGATTGGTCTATTAGTGCGATTGTGAGAAAATGTTATTCAGAGACAGGTGTGGCCACAATGAGAAAGGTTTTATTATTGACTCATTACTATGTCTATGAATCAAATACTAACAATGTCAGATCTTACTGCACTAGTGTTCTCCCTAGCAGTCATTACAGCCCAGTAGCAAAGGCACATCCCTACTTACACAATTACAGACTAGCAGCATAGCTAGGGTGGGGAAAGCCCCAAGAGCAATTTTTTTTTTTTTGGGGGGGGGGTGATTGGCTGATCCCAATTGCTCTTTAATGCATACTGGCTTCTAAAATCCAGCATTGCATTTGCGGTCAAACCTAAGTGTTGTAGCACACAGTGTGTGGTCTAACCTGTTGCAACTACTTGCCATGTTTGTAGCAAGCAGTTTGCTACAGTTTAAAACATCTCTTTTCTTCTTCTTTTTTTAAAGTAAATTCTGATTGCTGTAGTGCTCCATGCACAGTATAAAGTGTAGCAACTGCTGCATTTAGGGGGTGTTGCCTATGAGAGCTCCCATAGAACTGAACGGGTGACTCAAAGTAATATGACAAATTAGTGTTTCAATATTATGTACCTTAATACAGAGAGCTAAGAGTTTTACATTGCTATTTAAGATGGTCACTTTTTCATTATAGAGTAAAATAATTATTTGACCAAGTGGTTCTCTGAATCGTTCAATCAAGCAAATTGGGAGCTGCAGACATTTCTTGGGGAAATGTACATGGCAAGCAGTTTGCTACAGTTTAAAACATTCCTTTTCTTTTCTGTTTTTTTTTTTTGTTAGGGAAATCCTAAGCATTGTAGAGCTCCATGCAGGGATTAAAGTAATATAATGAGAGGAAAGAGTGTCAGGGACTGGGTGCAGAAACAGGACCTCATTGCCTGGGGTGGGGTGGGTGATTTTTTGTATGAGAGCTCCCATAAAACCAAATGGGTGACTCAAAGTAATATAACAAATTAGTCTTTCAGTATTATGTACCTTAATACTGAGAGGTAAGAGTTTTACATTGCTGCCATTTTTAAGGTAGTCGATTTTTTGTCATAGAGTAAAAAATGATTCAGCCAAGTGGATCTTAACTAAACAAATTGGGAGCCACAGACATTTCCTGGGGGAATGTGCATTGCTAATTAGTATTAGCCACTCCCTGGACTGCCATATTAGTATGCGGCTTTGCCAGTGAGACCTGTGTTTATACTGAGGCCCCCAAGGGAGAAAACCTTTATAGTAGAGTCTTTGAATTGGAAAAGGCTTAGCTAGATGCAGGAATCTTCCAAGCAAAGGCTTCTGCATCACACTAAACCTTTCTGAATTCCAGGGCATATTCATTTACTATTTATTTATTTGAATTTGTGTACTAGAATAGAGCTCTAATCTCAGTGGACCAATTTCAGACTCTACCTGGAAGTACAGAAAGTAACACATTAAAAGTATACAAGATCTTACAATGAAGTAAAGATAGTTACAGCTGAATAAATGCAAACAGAAAATGTAATGTTGGTCTTGTTGTTGGTCTTTTCGGCTTTTCCCGCTTAGGGTTCGCCACAGTGAAACTTTGGGCCACTAATGATTGGCAGTAGATTTTTATGGTGCCGAGTTGCCAGCCCGATGCCCAAACTTCAGTGAAGGCACGCCCATTCACGCATGTCTTTTAGAGGCCACTCGACCGCGGGGAGGACATGCAGACTCAACAGAAAATGTAATACAGTTCAGTAATCCACTTATTTATTTATTTACTGGCAGTTGGTGACCGGGAAAGTCCAACTAGGTCAAGTAACCCATTTTCAGCAGATGCCTGGGGAGAAAAGCTCCAGCAACAAAAGAATAAGAAAACTTAACATATATAAACATAAACTAAAAGTTTAAAGCAGAAACTTGTGTTGAGATAGGTTCATAGGTTGATACTAGGCTATCAGCCCTAGGGCATATACAAGCCTAGCCATAACAATTCCCTGGATATTTCTTCCCACATATTTTTACTTCCCACAATATTTATTTCCCTGGAAGATGAAACCAGGCTGCTTTCATAAAATAATAAAAGTTATTATTTTATAAAAGCAGCCTGGTTTTGTCTTTACACAATTTTCTGCTTTGGATTTTACCATTTGCTTTGTTTACTGAGCATTCACAGGTCTCTGAACTTTTATAAAATAAAAGTTATTACAGTAAATTTGTGTGTAGAATACAATATAAATTATGACAGAAGTATTTACAGTAGAAATTGTGAATAAAAGTTTACCTAAAATACATTTATATTTATAGCAAGCAGAACATTTTAAGACTATGATTCAAGGTGTTACATTGAGATAAGGAAATATTGCAGGATAGAGGATTCTAGCTTTGTAAATGGTTTGAGGAGAGAATTTATAGTAGTAGACAATGGGGAGAGAGAAGAAATGAGGAGATCAAATAATGAGAAGTATGAGAGATGAGGATGGGAGAAAAATAGGAGGATAATGGTGTAGGAAAGAGATGAGAGAGGAAAAAGGAGAAATAAGAATGAAATAGTAAGAGGTTGAGTGGGTTAAAGGGCAAGTGGGAGATGGATGTGAGAAATAGAAATGGGAGAAAGATGGGTGAGAGAGGTTAAAAGGGGGAAGGGCAGGTTATTTTTTGGTTTTGGAGCAAGGGCAGATGTGTGAGTTAAGAAGATAAGTTTTTTAGTGTAAGCTTAAAATTCTTGGAATTGACTATAGTAATAATATTTTTTGGAAAGGTGTTCCATCGCTTTGCTTTGGCATGGGAGCATAGACACTGGCCAGCTCTTTTATTGGGTCTGTGTACTGTTAGCAGTTGTTTGTCTTCAAAACAAAGACAAAAACCTAAACTGATTACTGCACCATTACTTATAGTACTATGTATCTGCACATATACATTATCTACGAAATGCATTGTTTTTATTAATAGGCAGTGAGGGGAAAATGAATGTAGCATGAGGCAGTGCCACACTGGAAGGATAGAGATATTTATTTCATTTTATTTCTCTATGTTGTTGCATTTCTTTGCCAGGATAGTCCATCTGGACAGGAGAAAAATAATTTAGTGGAGGCCCATGGAGAAAAGTTCCATATAAATACAAAGCAAGACAAAAAATTGCAATGAAAGTATAAATAAAGACCAGAATGTAGTAAAATTTGATTAAATATAGAAAATATTCAATGTAAATTGTGAATAGATGTACAAAACACAGTAAATTCAAAAATGCAAACCAAGAAAAAAATACTAGGCATGACGTAATACAGAGGTTTCAAAATATGTATTTCCATTAACTGAAAATAGATTTTTTTGAAGGAAAGAGTAATACCAGTAAACCAGTAGGAGGGTTGGAAAATAGAAGGTGAGAGGAATAGTCAGCAGGGGAGATAGGAGGGATGTGTTTAATAGCATATAATAAACGACAGTTAACAGACGTTGGCTGCAGGAAAAGAAAAGAGGGTAGAAATACTGAATATGTGTATGAATATTGAAAAGAAGGGAAAATGTAGATAGAGCAAAGTAATTAGCTCACTGGTTAAAAGGTTGAATAAATATATATTGTCAGTGAAGATAGTTGTTAGTATAGTAGTAATATTTATCAGATAACATGACTGGAGACATAAAAGTGAAAGACAATTGACCCAAAAGTAAAAGAATTAAATTATACATCTTTAAACTGTAGACACTGAAGCAGAGGTGCTTTGCATATTCCTCAGAAACTCTTCGATGTAATGTTTATCAGTTACACATAATCATGCAAGACTCCTACAGTACACTGATAAACATGGCACCAGAGGGAGACTGTAGGGGATGGCTGTCAGTACCATCAAGACCACAAATTGTTAGCCTTAGAAAACCCTGTAATTTAGCTACTTTATTTTGTTGATGCTTTAATACCACTGTGAAAAGTCTAATGGCAGATGAGTTACCATCTCATTATAAAAATTAAAACAGTCAGATTTGAAATACTGTGTAAGATACCTGTGACTCACCTTACTGATGAAACACCTCACTTTCTTACATCTAACATGTCTCATATAAAGGGAATTTGAAAGGGATTTGGGGAACTTGAAGCAGAATCTGTAAAACAAGATCATGTTAGTAATGCAGGCTCCATGACAGCCATTTTGTAGAAACATTAAAATATAATAAGAAGCATTTAGTCTGAGTTTCAAACATTAATATAATGCATAATAACAAAATACAATAAAGATATTTTTTGAACATCAAGGTAGAATTTTCCTTTAACTTTCAACAATTATTTTATAAAATGAAAGAACTGAATGTTGCCTTCCTTTAGGTACAGTCTAACAGTCAGAAGGCCTAAAAGGTTGATGCTGTATCAGGTCAGTCAATTTTGCATACCATTAATAAGTGAGCAAACGGTGTGATTGCCTTAGGTACAAACTATCAGGGGGTAATATCAGCAGTGCCAAACAGTTGCTTAATGGGTATAAGCAAAGTACCAGGATTCATTTCAGCAGCTGTGGTCGTGTAAGCTCTTTGCAACAGTACAATCAGAAAGACCTTTTTTGTTTGCTTGTTTTTGGTCCTCAACCACAGTTTTTTGTCCTTAATTTTTGGTTAAGGTAACAACAGTCAGGGGGACTGCTTGCCCGGGGTCCAAATGACCTAGCTATGATTCTGCAATTTTTTGTCACAAGTAAATACACACTTCTCAGTAATCTTTTACCTATAATTAATTGCAGACTATTTAGGCATTCAGACAGAATTATTAGGAAATCAGGGCAACAGTACTTTTGTCAGTGTTTTACGATAGTATTATGAGTTATACAGCAACATTACGCATTAAGCATGCTTTTTATTAAAGAATTTAAAGATAATGCGCAAACCTTCAAGTAGTTTAGCTTGGCAAGCATTAGGTAATCTACAAAACAAAACTAAAGCTGCAGCCAAAAAATGTCCCATGCAATCAACATTTTCATCTACCTTTTAGCAAGAATGTCTCCCTTTAATATTGCAACTAGCATATATAAGGAATACAGGCTTGCTTAGGATCATGAACTTTGATACAAGGTGCACTAAACTGAGAATACTGTTGCATATCTCCATTATATGTAAACACTGTGTACATACTGCAGACCACAATATTTATAATTCCTTCACCTGTGGAACATAGATGAACAATGGTCATTACTAGAGGTAAATCATAATTTACTGATTAATGAACTGAAAATTTACCTTCTGGAAACCAGTGAAAAGGGATGTGTCCAAAGCTAGTTTGACCACACAGGTTTCATGGTTGTGATAAACAAGAATCCATTATTAATGCAGCCCTGTCTAAAAAATGAGTACTAAAAGGCTGTGTGCTGGAGCCCCAGTATCTTTATATTATTTATCAGTGCACTTCCTATCATCATTAACTGCTCAAATTCATTTGTTATGCTAACAACATGATTTTTTGAGTCTACCAGACCCACGGTGGTGGTGCTGTCCGGTTCAATTCTCAGCTAGAGCGTCTTCTGCGTGGAGACATGCGTGAATGGGCGTACCTTCGTTGAAGGTTGTGTGTCAGGCCTGGCAAGCCAGTACGTAAAAATCAACTGCCAATCATTAGCGGACCGGAGTTCCGCTGTGGCGACCCCTAACCGGGAAAAGCCGAAAGACACAAACATAAGACATGGAACAAAACTGAGGTAAGGACTGTGACCCAGTGGTGCAGAGGTTTGCATTGTTGCCTCACAGCAATAGGTTCTCTGGTTCGATTCTCGACTAGGTGCCTTCTGTCTGGAGTCTGCATGTCCTCCCTGCATTCATGTGGGTTTCCTCCGGGTGCTCTGGTTTCCTTCCACGTTACAAAGATGTGTTTGGAGCATTTCTCCCTGTGCCTCCACTTAAAATTGGCTTGTTAGAAGTTGGACTTTCCCAGTAAACAAATAATAAAATAAATATTCTTCAGTGTTCTAATTTTTTCTGAAAATGATCAGACAATATTGGATTGGATTTTTTTTTTCAGAAGGAAAAAACACACTATTTTGGACCCACAAAAGGTTGTCACTAGTCAAAGAAAAAATAGCTCCTGTGGGATCAGATGTGGTCCCACATAAAATGTACATATCTACAGTTGCTTAGATATATAGCTAGATATTTTCCTTAATTATGTCCAAACTGGTTACATTGGAGCACTCTTTTTTGGCATATTTTTTTCAGATGTCAGAACTGACTCCACTGTCTAACTTACCAAATATGCAGATCATTGTAAATGCGGGAACATCCTTAACCTTGTGCTATGACAGTACCTCTCTTCAAACATCATTGTTGCTAGCATCCAAGCAAACGTCCTGATGTCTGCCTGTACAACAGTCCTTTCAGATAACTCTCTTTCTTAGCAGATCTAGGGATTCTCCACCACTAGAAAAATAATGGACTCAAATCTTATAGGAGGGAGGTTTGACAACAGGCTGGTAGAGGGGGAAAAAATATAAAGAAAAAAGAACAACATCATTTAGTGGGATATACATACACAGTGAATTAGCAACTTGACTGTAAAAGCTTCTTAAGTTTGAAGTGCTCCAGTGAGTGCTTGTGAACCCATGCTGGTTTATGTTGGCCTTTAGTAACAAATTAAATGAAAATGAGAATTATTTCAGTGATTAATGTTCACATGTTCCCAATATAATAACAAGACTGAGAGGCTTATAGTTGTAGGAAACAGTTATGTCACCACCCTCTAAAGTTGGAATAACCATGACCTTTTTCTAATTTTTAAGGAAATAGCCAGTTATTAAATTTGATCTAGGGACATAAACCTCTTCTGCAACATCAACAGAATGATTTGGAGGGACAGGTTTATTTCGCAGAGGATACCACTGCTCCAGAACAGACTCCCTAACCACATAAAGCAAAGTTCATCCTTGTCCATATTCAAGCACAACTTGGATCTGTTGAGGAGAAACAGATAATTTACCTTAGGACTTCCTCCTGTGCAGATATAGACAGAGACAGCTCCTAAATGCTTTGTCCTGTGCATAGGTCCCCTCAAATTATCTATGGTATAATTCTAGTTATTTTCATTAGCAGTAATATATAATTATTGACCGTGAGATGGGTAAGGCCAATCTCTAACCAAATGTGATAAGTTAATTTGAGTACAAAAAGGGAAACTGGCTAGGCTTAAAATGGCCTACAAGGGCATGTAGCCTCATACATACCTGGGAACCTATGAACCGGTTTGAATAAAAGAAGTGCTAGTCATTTAAAAACATAATCCCTTATTTGACTCAAGAAATACCCTTGTAGGGTGTTATGTCCTGAAGCTGAACCTTTTGATTTCATAGAGAAGTTGCTTGACCCAATTAAATAGTATTACTGGACATTCATGCAGGGATTAATTATAGTATATGGAGCACCATGATTCCAACCCGAAATTGGGGAAAAGACAAGCTTACTACGCAACCTATATGATGTCAGAATGGTGCTTAATATGCTTTTGTTAGGCACCCTTCATCTCTGTTATGCACTAATCTCATGCTAGAGCATTAAAAGAAGTCAGCAGTCAGTAGCCACCACAGAACAGTGGCAGGAATCTTTAAGCACTTCATTCAGACTAAAGTCTGAATGAAGTGTTTAATGGCTTCCCACAGCTGCTGGTGTGGCAGCTAAGTGTATTACATCTTTCAACACTGTAAAATAGCTAGTGTACTGTATTTTTTCCTCCGTCTTTTCTGGTACCTGGGAGCATGTAAAGCTTCATGAACTGTAGAAACAATTCTCTCCTGAGGTGACTTTCTTGACAGCCATGTCTCAAACACATAGCAATCTGGTTATGATAGGAGACCTGTTCATAATCCTCTCTGTTATGTGCCAGTATAAGACTGATTTGTACATTCTTGTATTATGTGTTACTAATATCTCCATCCTTTACATGGTTGTAAATTTCCAGTGATTTATGGTGGAGAAGCAGTGAAAAAGGATAACAGAAAAGTGCTACTCTTCTTATAAAGTCTGGAAATCAAACTGGCTGCCTTGTTTGTTAATGTCTTTAGTGCACAACATAATTTCTTCCGGGTTATCTTGAAATGACAAACATTACTGTGGGCTCAATGCATAAAATGAAAAAAAAAAACTGAAATTGGAAACTTTTCAAAATTTCAAAGCTCTGCCTGGATTCATTCCAAGAAGTTAAAACTGTTAGCAATAAATCATTTCCAAAGATATCACATCTAAAAGGAAAAAGAACCATATTTGAATCTCTGCCTTCAGTTCCAGATGCCTATAGGTTTGCACCAGTAAAATGCAAATAGTAATCATTTGCCAAATAAAAAAAAATTTGTAGGACAAAATATTCTGCAAATACGAAACACAAATTAGAGGTTTAATGCTCCAGTACTTGCTCTTGGAGAGCATTAATAAAAATGCATTAGTGTGCATTTAAATAAGATAACTTTCTTCTACAGTTTCACTCCCTTAAAATAACTTCCTTATGTTCTCTAACGTGAGACATGAACATTGCTGTAATCGCAAATGCAAAGTCTTATTCAAAAAGTGTTTTAAAAGTAAGAGTATTAACTAAAAGACCAGTTAAAATATTATTTCTAGAACTATTTCATGTGCTATGACTGCATTTGAGTTTATTGGTACAATTACTTTGTGTACTATATACTGTCCTTTACAAGAAGCATAAAAATTAACTTCCATTTTGTTATTAAACATTGCAAAATGAAAAAGAAAAGTCTTACTTTTTTAAACTTGTCTAAAGTTTGTGTGTGCATTGTACAGGGTTTAGAGAGTGAGAGAGTATATGCCCAAATGATAAGCCTTCTAACGTTTATTTATTGTTACTGTTTCCTAGTTTATTAGGGTTAGATAATTATGCCTCAGCTTATGGATCATGTTGGCCTTAAAAATAGATTTCAGTGCCAACCAGCTATAAAACCAAATGTTAAGTAATATACTGTGGTACATTAGGTGAGCTGTAGCAGGGAGCAAAGCTTGCAGCTTCAACTAGCTGAGCAGAACGATTCCATTCCATTTCTAGTAAGTGCATCATTGTGAATTAAAAGTAGGCCATTTTTTGTACATTTTATGACTTATTTGTAAAGAAATTCATTTCAGCTAAGCCATTATATTAGGATAATAAAACTAATAAAACTGCTTAGAGTAAGAGTTTTTTGGGGGGGCAGTCTGGTTTTGACATATATATATATTTTTTTTGCTGTTGCAGCTTCAGTTTTAATATAAATGTATTTCACGAAATTAAAAATCTATCTTATAAGTTATAAAAGTTTTTTTTTCATTTGTACTGAAGTGGGCTACCATACAAATGTAGTGGCATGATGTTCTAGAAATCCAGGTTAATTTTAAATAGATGAGATTTTTAAAACTGCATTTCTGTTTTCTTTTGTTTTTTTCATCATGGTCTATGCAATTATATTGCTTATAACAATGCATTTTAATTGATAACCCTGAACTATTTAAGTCGCAGTATTTCTGAAAATGCTTGTGTTAAGCTATGCTTCAAGGATAGTATTGCAACTAAACTTATTTTTCTTTAAGTGTATCTTATAAAGTAAAATTTGCACTGTTATGAAAAATTAACTTTATTTGCTAACCTATTTCTAAAACAAAGAACTTATTTTGATGTAATGAGTGTATTATCTGTTGAAATTTACTTATCACCCAAGCAGTTTAGGTGTAGTTGCTTTTACGCTGCAGGTTAATCTGCCTTTTTCTTTCTTATTCATCTGTTTCAAACTACAGTTTTGAAAGAATTATGTGTTCTTTGATATTGTTTTGCTGACTTCAGTATTATTTTAATTATGTCTAAGTATAATGTATATATATTGATCTGAACACCTACTCAGATACATTTTATGCCTTCTTTCATCTGCATGTTGTTTTGTTATTAATACCTTCTTTTGTATCATACTTTAAGTGGTGTTGCAGTGTAAATGTTCATTGTGCTAATGTGTATATATTCAAAGTTAGCATGGGGTTGTTGCCTTTTGCCACATGACACGTCCAAAAATAGGCCTTGCTCTTGCCCACTTACCCAGTTAACATGATAAAGAAATAAATACATACATACATTTTAATGTAATATTTAACTGTCTGTCGTCATATCTGGTAAAAGGCAGGCAGGGATTACTGTGTCTTATTTAAGGTACAAAACATTAGACAGATGAACATATTTTCAAAGCTTTTAGGTGCTATTACCATGATTGATTGAAACACTGTTAGTGAGAAAGTTTATGGTAAATTTAATATCAAATGCAAAACTAAATAGACATATTTATTGGATAGCCAAGGTAGCAAAACAAATATGTTTTCAGTTAATTATAACATGCATCCATGATTATATGATCACATTATTTCTCAACAAAAAGCATAGTAGTAGAGTTAGCATTAAATTTAGGAAGTAGAGGTATTATGATAACATTGCTGTCTCATAGTGCTTGGTTCACCAGTTTGGTTCCTACCTTTGATGCCTTCTGTGTGTTGTCTGTATGTCCTCTCTGTGTCTGCGTGGAGTTTTGCCAGGTGCTCTGGTTTCTTGCCGCATCTAAAACACATAATGTGGGTGAAGTGGTAATCCTCCTTATTGGCTGTAAGTTTATGCAGTGTGTGTGTGTGTGTGTGTGTGTGTGTGTGTGTGTGTGTGTGTGTGTGTGTGTGTGTGTGTGTGTGTGTGTGTGTGTGTGTGTGTGTGTGTGTGTGTGTGTGTGTGTGTGCTTGACAGAGAGAGTATGACTGCTGCTCCCCTGTACCCTGAAATGGATAAACTGGGTAGCCCCAAAATGATTGATTAAGAAGCTGAAGCATGATGACCTACATTCCAGGAAAAACAATTAAGGAACTTAATGTTTAAGACATTTCAAACCAAAAGCTGGTAAAGCAAAACAGTGTGCAAGCAACACTGTTAACTGTGGGATCAAGTACAGTGCATATGTGTGTTTGAAAGGTGGGCAGTGTAATACAGAGGTTTAAGGCTATAAACTTCTAATGGATTTCATCTCATACTTCTGAGTTTATTTTCTTTCATGTATTCATTGTGTTTATAAAGCAGGGTCAAAGCATTGACCATAATCACCTAGCCAATACCCATCCCTCATCAGGGTAGTACCAAAAATTAAATTTTGTACTCAAACCTCATGCTGTTGCCTCCATCCCTGCCATCATTTAAAAATGTACACAACCATTGCATTGTTGCTCTATTTGCAATTGTTGCCAATTATAACCATAAAAGGGCTATTTTTGGAGGAACATGCCTGTTAAGAAAGCATGTTTTGTATAGCTCTATACCACAAACACTAATTTAGACAGTTCTAAGAATTCAGTTGCTCTTGATCAATAATATATCTGTTTCCTCAAAAAAAATGTCTGATTTAAGAACACTAAGTATACCTAGCTACACCATGCTCCTCCTAAGGCACCTCCTGCCTCCAGGAGAGCAAAACAGTTAGGTCAAAAATGAATTTGTGGAAACATATCCAGTCATCATTGTTTGACTTAAAGGAAGCGAGGACATGTTTCATGAGTAGTAGAAGATTATTCTAGAGATGTGGAGCTCTGAATGATAAACCCCTCTCTCAAATGTGTCTTATATATTTGTTAATGGAGATTCAACTATTTAGTTCAAGTGTTTGTGATGTCATTTGCTTTGTTGAGGAGTTGTAAACAATGAGAGCTGGGTCTTTAACAGCCCAAAATGTTAGACATAAATCACTGTGCAGGAGTGTGTAAGAGACAGAGGGTATATGGATAAAACTTCAAGCCTGCCCTGGTAACTGAGGGGCTTTAATCTGGTGATCTTTGTAGTTAGTAATCATTGAGTTTTCTCTACATGAGTGATATTTCCGGATCAATACATACTAAAATGAACATTATATTCTATAATTAGTTTGATCAGGCAGAGTATAGAAGAATATAACTTTTTTGTCCTGGATAAGATACCTTTAATTTTTAATTGGCTTACATAGAAGGATTTCCTAACTTCTTCTTCTTTTGGCTTTTCCCAGTTAGGGGTCGCCACAGCGGATCACCTGTCCGCTCATGATTGGCAGCAGAGTTATGACAGTGCCGAGTTGCCAGCCCAGCACCCAACCTTCCATGGAAGGCACACACATGCATGCACTCATGCCTAGGGCCAATATAGAGTTTCCAATCCACCTACAGCATGTCTTTGAGATGTGGGAGGAAACCGGAGCACCCGGAGGATACCCACGCAACCACAGGGAGGACACGCATACTCCACACAGAAGGCACCCCAGCCGGGGATTGAACTGGAGAACCTCTTGCTGTTAGATGACAACGCTAACCATTGCACCACCGTGGCCGCCCAGAAGGATTTCCTAACTACTGTAGTTATATGACAGTCAAAAACAGAGTTGGCTGTAAAGGTGCTGAGATCTCTGACAACTGTAACAAATTGAAGTTTGGTACTGTCTGTACTATAAGCTGATGCTGAGATTTGTTTGCCAAAGGTGGCAATGCTACATGTTGCCATCATTATCATTATCATCCCCTTTTTCCATTTTATTTATTTTTTATTTATTTATTTATTTATTTAAGTATCTTTGTTGAGCAGGAAAAGTCCGATTGTGCAAAATACGTTTTCAGAGGATGTCTGGAGAGAAAACCTCTACATTTAAATTACACATGACTTACAGTTGTAATTGCAGAGTAAAAACATCTATGCATGAGATTATTTACATGATTTTTAATTTTTTTTTTTTCAAATATTTCTTACATGAACATAACATTTTAACACAAAAAACAAGAGATAAATTAACATATATAGGCTAATCAATGAATAAAGAAATAACATATGGTAACAATTAATGTATTTGTAGCATGATGGCTACAGGGAAAAGATCAAACTGGGGTGTTTTTTAGTTTAAAAATTTACAGACAGACAAGTAGAATGTAGCTTAAAATGATGAGAGATATGAAAGGAGTAGTTATGGAAATGAGCTGGAAGATAAATGGACAAAGGAAGAAGTGTAGTTACTGGTGGGTGTAAGAGAAAGAGAAATGTAAGTGCTTATGAAATAAGTGCAGTATGGGGAAGAGTGAGAAGGTAAAAAGAGACTGGGAAGCAAGGTCACCAGCTATAAGAGTTGGAGAAAAGTAATCTGAGTAAAGCTAGCCAGCTGAGCAGGAAGAGCAGAGCCATCCTTGGCACAGGTGCTGTTTAAGCAAAGTTTTGAAACTAATTTAAGTTTTCTATCTCTTTTAACTGTGTGGGATTTCATTCCAGAGCTTTGGCACATAACAAGAGTAGAGTCAGTCTCCAGCAGTGTTGAATGTCTTACTGATACATAGTAAAAATGTATTGATAGATTAAAGTTCTCTAGTGGGTGAATAGTATAGTAGAGTATTTTGTAATGATGGGCATTTGTCTGGAGAGTACAACAGATTGTGGGCAATGATTAGTTATGAGTATGTCAACTGGTTTGGGAGTTCAGACCAGTTTAATTGTTTTAATGCAAGGCAGTGATGTTTTTTTAAGGTTGGTTACAAGTTTAGCTATTTTATAGTAGCAGGAGGCTAGTTTAGTTTTATACAGTGTTGATATTTGTACAAATAGGGGAAGTATATAACTGAAAAGAAAGGAGGTAGGTTGCTGCTAAGGTAATCGTTTCTTAATCTGTCAGGTAGTTTAGCCCTATGGAGGTAATAGAGTTTTTGGTAAGTTTTCTTGATGGAAAGAAGTATGTGGTGATCAAATTTGAGGATGACATCTATTATGACTATGAGTAATTTAGTTTGGCTTATGGTTTCTATTTTTTTTGTTATAACTGAAGGTAATATGACATGTCTGTTTCTGGTTAAGGTGTTGTGTTGGAGTAAATAGCATAAGTTTTTGTTTTGTTTTTTTTTTGTGTTAAGCTGCAAGAAGCTTTTATCCATATTTGAATGTCAGTGAATGATTTTGGAGTGATTTCCTGTAATTTTGTTATGGATGGGGCAGAGCAGATTAGGTTTGAATCATCGGCATATTGTACGAGAGTGACAAGTGTTGTAGCCGTATGAAGTATATTTTTGAAAATATTAAATAGAAGGGGGCAAGTATTGACCCTTGGGGAACACCAACGTAGAATGGTTGAAATACTGAAAGGTTTTGTTGCCATTTAGTTGCCTGCTAATGATTGCAGAAATAAATATGAAACCAAGAGAGGGAGGGGTAAGTGAGATCTAGTCTTGCAAGTTCAGAGAGGAGCATTTGGTGGGAAACTGTGTCAAATGCTTTGTAAAGGTCAAGAAAACATGACGACATGAGGTTGCCCTCATTTCTGTATTGGTTTACTATCTTGGTAAAGTTAAGGAGGGCAGTAGTAGTACTGTGGTTGAGCCTGAAACTATGATGGGTGTTGCAGGAGAGGTTGTGTTTGAATATATGTTTCATAAGCTGAGAGTGAATACAATTCTCAAGGATTTTAAATGGGGTCTAGATGTTGTGCCAACTGTCTCCATCTCTCTCTATTCAGTGCCACTCTCCTGCCTTCTTCAACACTCATGCCTGCCCTTCACAGGTCTTCTCTCACACAATCCATTGACCTCTTTGCTGGACTCCCTCATTACCTCTTGCCTTCTTCCTGTCTGTCTCAGATCTTCTTCACCAGATTCTCTTCTGCTTTTCTGTACATGTACCTGAACCACCATAATCTGATCTCTTTAACTTTTTCTGCAATTGAAGCTACTTTGGCTTGTGCTTCTCTGTCCTCATTTCTTTGTCTGTCCCACAGTGTGCTTCCTACATCTCAGGCACTTTGTCTCCATCAACTCTGGTTTCCTCAATTGCTCTGCCTTTACAGCCCAGGTTTCTACACCATACCATAGTACTGGTTACAGCACTGTTTTGTACACCTTATGTTTCAAATTCTTTGGCATTATTCTGTCATGTACTACACCTAGGGCGGTGTGCCACTTGGCTGCAGCCCCTCTGATTTTAACTTTGACCTCCTGATTCCGACTTCCCTTCTCCTCAACCACCCCACCCAGATACTTGAAGCCATCAACCTGTTCTACTATTTTCCCTTCTGTCTTAATGCTCAGCTTCTTCTGATTCCCCCATTTGCTGCCATTGCAACTGTCTTATCTGTACTCATTATCATCTCATGTTCTTTTAGTTTTGCATTCCATTCCCCTATTCTTTGATGAAGTTCTTGCTCAGTGTCTGCCTGTAATGCCACATCATCTGCATACAGCAACTTTGTTGATCTGTCACCTCCGACCTATTTGCTAATGTAGTCCATCACCAGTATGAATAGCAGTGGGCTCAGAGTTGAGCCCTGATGCACACCCACCCTCTTTGGGAACCCCTCTGTCAAACCAAACACTGTTCACACTTAAGTCATTGGGTCCTTGTACATAGCATGTACTAATTCTACCAATGTTTCTGGGATTTTGAACCATGGCATGACTGCCCAAATCAGATTTCCTGGGACCCTGTCATATGCTTTCTTCAAGTCTATGATGGCCCAGTTGGACTCCTTCCCCATCTCTAGCTTCTTCTCAGCTATTTCTCTCAATGCAAACATCATGGCAGTTGTTCTGCATTCTGACCTGAATATGAACTGCCAACCTCTTATCTTACTTTCCACTACTCTGCATATTCATTTATCAGTCAACTTCTCCAGAACTTTCGTGCAGTGTGACAGGAGTTTGACTCCTCTGTACTGCCCACAATTGTGAATGTCCCCTTTGTTCTTGAACACTGGCACTATTATACTTATTATCCAGTCGTCTGAGATATGTATTTCTCTCCACACTTCTAGGAGTACCCTCAAAAGCCATTTCTCCCCATCTCATCCAGCATCTTTATCATATCTGCTGTGACCACATCTGAGCATACTGCTTTTCCTGACTTCATTGTCCTTAGTGCAGTTCTTACTTCTTACATGGTGGGCCCCTCCTCTTCTCTCATTGCAGGCTGTTCCTTGGGCAGTATAGTTTCTTTGGAGTTTTCTTCATTCAGAAGCTATGGGAAGTGCTCCCTCCATCTGACTTTGATGTCCTGTGGGCTGGTGAGTAGATTGTTGCTGGTATCCCTTATGAAGGATATCCGACTATCTTCTTTATCCTTCTATCTTTGCCTTGCAACCTGATATAGTTTGCTTGTGACATCTGCTGTCTCACTTTCCAGAAGCTGGTTGAGTGCCACTGATGTCTTGCTCTTTTCTATTGCAACTCCTTTCCTAGCCTGATTGTTAGCCAACCAGTATTCCTTCATAGCCTAGTCTGTCTTTTCTGTATCCCATTTTGTTCCTGCACTTCTTCTTTCTTTTGATGACTTCTTGGACTTCTACATTCCACCACCAGCTTTCCTTATGTACCTTATTTCCATACCTTGCTCAGCTGCATGTTTGTTCTGTAGTCCTCACACATTGTGCTTTGAGGCACTGGCATTCTTTTTCAACTCCATATATTTCCTCTTTATATTGAGATGCTAGAGCTCTCAGTAATGCATTGAACGCTTGTGCTTTCTCTTCAGTGAAGTTACAGGTCGTCAAACTGGTCTCTGCTGACTTTAGAGCCTTCTCTGACCACTGCTTGCAGCTGATCATGGCAACCTGTAGTTTATGTTGTGGGACAACAGTTTCACTAGAAATTACTTTGTAATTGCTGACTCTACCCCAGTACCCTTTCCTTACTAGGAGGAAGTCTAAGAGTTGCATGTTTGCCACTCTTGTATGTGATCTTGTGACTGTTCCTCTTTCTGAACCATGTGTTGGCAAGTATCAAGCCATTTTCTAGACAGAAGTCTAGAATGGCCTCACCTTCCTTATTCCTGCTACTTCACCCATATGGACCGAAGCATATCCTGTTCTGTCAGTCCCCATGTGTGCTTTCAAGCCACCTGTTATCAACATAAATTCATGTTGTCCTGCTTTATCTAGTAGATCCTGAAGTTGCAGTCTGAATGCACTATTTTCCTCACCATCACAACCCTTCTGTGGGGCTGCGAAAAACTGAAAGGCTGCCAGCCCTGCTAGATAGAATTTTGTAGATAATTCTATGTCATTGTAAATATTAATATAATCCACAGGCTGTTTTACAAATGTAAGAAAACCTAATGTAAGAAAAACTGTGTTATATGTTCTGAACTTCAAAAATGTAACCACAGTGCACCCTGCTAGAAGAAAGCTGATAATGTAAAGCATTTTATGACTGTTTGATCTCAGGGCTCAGAGGTGGGATGTTTGGATGAAAGAATTATTTCTATTGTTTTAGGACAAGAGTTAATTGCTAGATTTTACATGTATAATGTATTTTATTGCTGTGGCTTCCTGACCAGGTTCAGGCTTACTAAGAAATGTAAATTTAGAGTTTCTGGTAGCCTGGGAGCCAGAGAAGTGTCAAGAATGATGTAATCTAAAATGAGTCAACAGTGATGTATTATCAATTTAAGAGATCTCAGAGAGAAAGAGAGAGAGCAGTTTGCATTTGTCTTCAGAACTGACATCACCAGCACTCTGCCTTTGTTCTATATGTAAGTTCATTCTGAACTAAGTACTCTCTTAGAAATAGATAGAAAATAGTAAGATTAGACTAGCTGTTTTCTATATTTATGTCAGACTATCCTACAGTATTGTTTTAAAGTTCCTGTGTTTGAACTCTTGACTAGCACTGTATTGAATTAAGAAGATTTGTATTGTGTTTTTATTATTTATTATTAAATATTTTAAACCTTTCAACTGTGGCTGTTTTGTGTAGAGATAATTTAATGTCTAGAGTACTTGCATGTATTTAGTGATACTGTATTAAGCCACTCCAATAGCCTTAAAAGTTCTGGCCACACTTACTATTTGGATAATAGTATTGCACAGTAAAATTGGACACCCTTTGGTAAGGGCCTTATTAGTAGCTGATATTAGTGGTTGGTGGCAGTAATTATTACCTTATAGTCTGGGCTGAAAGGGGGCACAGCTGGAGAACCTGTGTCAGCCTTCACTAAGTGTGTCTATGTGTTTGTATATAAATCAAATCTTAAAATGTGTGTGTGTGTGTGTGTGTGTGTGTGTGTGTGTGTGTGTGTGTGTGTGTGTGTGTGTGTGTGTGTGTGTGTGTGTGTGTGTGTCTGTCAACTACTTGGGCAGGGACACGAAGCACTGGTTGGACAGAGAGGGTGCTGGAGGTTTTAGCTTGACTACTAGGCTGATATCTGGGCTGGGGTGCCTTCTATGTGGAGTCTGCATGTCCTCCCTGTGGTCGCATGGATTTCCTCTGGGTGCTCCGGTTTCCTCCCACATCCCAAAGACATGCTGTAGGTGGATTGGACACTCTGAATTGGCCCTAGGTGTGAGTGTGTGCATGTGTATGCCTTTTGTGGAAGGTTGGGCGTTGTACTGGCAACTCAACACCATAAAAAAACTCCACTGCCGATCATGAGCAGACAGGTGATCTACTGTGGCAACTCCTAACCGGGAAAAGCCGAAAGAAGAAGACTAGGCTGAGATCTGGACACTATACCTGTGCCAATGTGGAGTCTTATTGGGGATCTGGAGAGAAAAGGAGAAACCAGCCTCAAACTGACTATGATCTCTGTGTGCTCTTAAGGGAAATTGTACTTTACTGTGTCTGTATACTTGTTATCCTTCCCAATGTGCTTGCCCCTCACTGGTGCCTGTGGTGAGGATTGAGGCTCCTTGATTACTGGACCAGTGCATGGGCATCACAGGGGCATAGGCTGAAATTATGAATAGTGCCCTATCATTAGGCTAGAGTCTGATTGCCACGAGTCTGCCACTAATTCTGATTACATCCCTCAACCTACTGAAGCCTTTCCCTCACCACAATTCCCACACTATTTGTAGTCTGTCCTCCTCTTAAGTAGGAAACTCTGGATCCCAAACCAAGTATCTCTGCTGCACTGTCCTTCCATCTTGTCTCCTGGATACATAGGATGTCCAGCCTCCTCCTTACCATCATGTCATCCACTTCCAAGCTTCGTCTTGTCAGTAAACCTACATTGAGTGTAACTGTTTGTCGAATCTTCATCCATTGAATGATCGTTTCAACAAAACTTTTTCCCATGGTAACCAGTGGGCCAACCTACCGACCACAAGAAAAACAGCATTTTTAAAAACCACCCTAGTAGGAGCTGTGCTTCCCACACCCCCTAACTAAATATACCAATGCCAAGATCACAGCAGAGTGAGGAAAAGGCAAATTCCCGATAATGGCCTGCTGGTTACTTACCATGGGAAAAAGTTTGCTGAAATGATCATGCGACAGATAAAGACTTCGACAAATAGGGTTCGATGAAGAGGCGCTTGATGAATAGTGAGTTCAATGATGTTAAGTAGACCTGTCAAGAACACCCCATCCCCTATTAACTTAGAGCAAACACGCAAAAGTATGTACATGTTCAAATAATGAATGTAACCCTCCTGATAGGAACAATGTTCCCAAATCGGCATCTGCACACACATGCATTACCTAACCTAAATTAAGGTTATCCATGCTAAGAAGTGTGTTACAGCCTATGTTCCTACTTACACTAATTGCTGTCTGTTCTTGAATCATCTTTATTCCCCTCCAAGATGTGAAAAACAACTTATATGCTTTCAGAAAACATTAACTTTTAGACTTAAAATAGAACCCATATGCATGACCTCAACCTGGTCTGTGATATCAATAGGACTTGTTGGCAGGACAGATTTGGGTCCCAGAGACTCCCTCATCTGTGGAATAGACTCGCGTTCCACGTCAAGCAGAGTACCTCATTATCCCTTTTTAAGTACAACCTGGATAACTGGATGGGAAACAGAAAATACACCCCTGGGATTCCACCTGTGTCCCTGCTGGACAGGGGCTTTGGGTGCTGACTTGTTTAAACATGCTAAACTCTTGGTTTGGCTTATAAGTGCCTCAGGGCCAATAGCCTAGTAACCTCCTATGATCCTATGAAGAAGACAGCAGAATGTTTGTGGAAAATGATCATTCACTGTATGCTTTTATTGTTTGCCCCTATTGTCAGCTTGCCTGCATTGAAATATAAGTACAAAATGTAGAGATGCCCTTAGCTGTGGACTTCTCAACTCTCACAAAACATTTATTTGCTAAAAGAAGATGTTTCATTACATCCATTGTTCTGTTATTTTTACACAAAAACTTGTTATTAGATTAAGCCAAGGGCCTTAATTCATTCAACTATTCTGAAGTAAGAGAAAACATAGCAAATCTATATATTTTATAATCTGTACACTTTTGCACCCCATCCCCACCTCAACAACCCAGCATTATGGCAGTTTAACTTAAACATGCTTTTGTCCAGCCTTTCTTCTCTTCTTACATTCTAATGCCTGCATTTCTTAAAACTAAAAAAGAGGGAAAAAGTTCTTGTTTACTTTAGCATGTTTATCACATAGAAAAACTGAATGTAACATCCAATCTATGTCATGAACTGCTTTACACAAATACTATTAAGAACAAAAATTGTTTTGCTTACAGTTAGTCCCCCCTTTTCACTTTCCTTCCAAACATGAATGACCTGAAGTGGGGCATATGCGTTTCAGTCCCCCACAAGTTTAAAAAACTCAACAAAAGTCCAGTGTTTCTACTTTTTGTTGTAAAGTCATATTTCACAAATGTGATTGATGCTTTATAATTTCACATTTATTCACTAATTTCAATTTTGCTGGTCTTCTTCCTGTTCATCTCCATCTCGCAGCCCTAGACTCTGGTTCAAGTGCAAAGTACTCACAATTGTTTTAGTCAACTCCTGTGATTTTTATTTTCTGTCTCTCAAACATTTTCCTTTCAAATAATGGAAAAAACATTTCACTAGCAAAGTCTCTCTATTAGCTTTATTATTACTACATAACACCCCTTCTGAAACACAACAACACCACCACAATTCCACAGCAAACAGTTCCACTACACGACAACTCTGAAACCAGCTCCACTGCTGAAACTCTCCTTTTCTTTCAGCACAATGCAGGTCCTCACTATTCACAATCTTCTGTTATAGACAGTATGTCGATACAGATCTACTTCAATGTGTTGAAGTATTTGCTGTCACTGGACCACTCACTGATTATCAGTCAGTCATCGACAGACTGCCCCCATCAAAATTGCCACATAGTCGCCAACTATACCAAATCGATATCTTAAAAATGAATCCCACAAGTAGCAACTCTCAAACAGCTTCATTGTACTGAGTTGAACTGAAACACAGATTTATTGTTTCTGTCATTAGCTTTATTATTAAAAGAATGAGAAGCAGAATCCCCTTCTTCTTGATGGCTCACTTTTTGTTGGACAAAGTTGCATTTTCTCCTTAGCCTGCTCTACATCAAATAATGGATTTAATCCTCCAGGAAAAAAATATATATTCTGATGATAGCTGGATACAGCAGCTTGAATCTCACATCTGCCTCTCAATATTCCCTGATTACTAGGATGAATATGCATTTCTTCTGCCTGGTGCACAGTGAATAATCATTTTCCACAAACATCCTGCAGTCTCCATTGTTTAATACTTTGCCCTTCTGCCACAGTTTTGTCAGGATCAACTCTTTATGCTGGTATGATTGCATCTTTACTAATAAAGATCTTGGCTGCTTTCTCATGACAATGTTTGGAGACTACACACAATGTATCCTTTCAGTTAAGAAACCTTGCTGTAGAATACCAATATAGTTCCTTATTTGTGCTTTCATAAAATGAATACTGTCTGTTCCTTCCTGTTTCTGAAATACAGCAGAAAATCTCAGGTTTTCTCTGTGTGTTGTGTACCATTCTTGAAACAGCTCTTCTTGAGCACTCTCATACTCAGCCAGCCTTTTCTTCATTTTGACCTTTAATTTTTGTAGTTTTATCAGTTCATCTGATCAGCTGTTTAAGCTTCTTCATTTGTTATTTGAGTTGATATACTCCTTCATTATTTCAGTTTTTTAATCAGCGGTGAGCACATTTAATTTATTTTTTCCTCTAGATTACTGGAAACCATGCCTTACACCAAAGCTGGAGCTTGGAGCTTGAACTTATTTTTATCAAACAGCCACAGGATTTTTCCCAGTCAATGGTTTCTCTTCACCTTTTCTAGTTGATTTTCTTTCAGGCTCTCTATGTTTCTTCTTTGCTGGCATTCAGGCACTGTACTTACTACCTAGTAACTGAATTTAGAAAAACTTGCAGAGTTAGTGGCCCTTACGTCTCAGTTTTTTTCATACTGAGAGGGCTGAAATCAATCTGCTGATCTTGGAAGTTGTTGCACTCTGCATTTCTTAACATTATTCAATATTCTTTCCTTTTTGTCTTTATGTGTAAGGCCATTTGCATTCCAATATATTTTGGATATGGTAGCCATTATAATTAAAAGCTATTGTTCTCACCTGTTATATAAGACACACACTAAGTTTGACAGGCTGATCTTTTATACAGTTTTTTTCTTATCTCCAGTTAAATCTATGTCACATTTTTTCAAGACATTTTATTTTAAAAAAGTTAATACATTTTCAAAACACCCCATCCATATTAACTTAAAGCAAACACACAAAACTATGTACATCTTCAAAAAATGAAGTTTAACCCTTTAGATAAGAACTGTCCCAACTCAACAGCTGCACCCACAGGCATTACCTAACCTAAAATTGAGGTTACCCTTGCTAAAGTGCATGCTACAGCCTGTGTTCTCACTTACACTGATTGCTGGCTTTCTTTTCTTATCTCTACCTCCCAGATGTGAAAAACAGAGTGTATGCTTCCAGAAAACATTAACATTTACTGCAAAGAAAATGTGCACTGGCTATCTGGAAATAAAACTAAATTGTACTCTGTTCTATTAAATGCATTACAGTATTAAGACTACTAGGGAGCTGCTATCTGTTATTCTCTTACCCTAATTTCAGACTCTTTTTTTTTTCCACTGAACTGCTTGCCATTGTACCTTTACATTTTGCATTTCCCTTGGCAAATAATGCTCAGAACCCTCAAGATTAATTTCTTGCACATGTAAGCACCTCATCTCCATGGAAAAGTACCCAGAAATAAATCCTTGTCAATTTCACTCAACAGAATGTACAGACTTCTTGACTCCCATTGAACATTTGCTAATAGAAAAAGCAAGCTTATATCAAGCATAGCAAGCACTAATTAACCATAGCATTAGACCCCCCTATACTGTCCAGAAGGACAAGGCTCTCTATTCATCCCCACCAGCCAATCAGAAAAACAGCTTACTGTACCTATTCAGGCATGTCCAAAGGGCAGTTTCCGGTGTACTCTCCAGTCCAACTGTTGAATCTGGGCATTTTGAGGCAATGTTACAACTGCCTCATGTACACAGACAACCCTCTCCTCCTACCACCAAACACTAATATATGCGAGAGATGCAATTATACAGCCAAACTGGAGGCAAAGCTCTCTCAACCCAAGACAGGAACTGACAGTCAAGAGGAGAAGGGTAATACTTGCAGCACACCACCAGTCTCACATAGACCTAATAAACCAACACCGGCAAATAATACACATGAATACATGAAAACATACTTGGAGGCTCTAAATAAAAATCTGCAAAAGCAACAGAGACCACCAAAGCAGACATCCAAGCAATTTCCACACCCCATCACCAACCATGAAACACATACTTCACATAATCAGTGTGCCACGCAATCACAGCCCTTAACACAAAATAACATACCCAACACACTAGTAATAGGTGACTCTATAGTCAGGCATACTGATGTCCCACTAACTAGGCTGAACAAGGAGAAGGTTACAGTTAACTGCCTGTCAGGTGCCAGGATCCGCCACATAACACAAGCACTCCGGTCACTCCAGAACAAGTACAAATACAACTCTGTCATTGTCCATGTTGGTGTAAATGACCTGAGACATACCTCCCTGGACTACATGAAAAGAGACATGGAAGAGCTCTCTGATCATGTAGCCCAGGCCGGTATGACCCTGACCCTGAGTAGCATCCTGCCCTCCCCAAGAATGATGCCACAGTATAAAGAAAAAATGATCAAGTTCAACAATTGGCTAAGTTTCTGGTGTCATTCAAAGGGGATCCAGTATCTGTCCGCCTGGGTTGACATGCTCGACAAGCCGCGTTGCTTCACAAGAGATGGCTTGCACCTGTCACCCTTAGGCTTTTGAATACTGGCCAAGGCTCTTGCTGCCCCCATAGTGCCTTTTTTAGGCAAGGCTCAAAAGACAAACCCACCACCATAAATAGCACAAGTAACCAAAAACTGAGGGTAATGCTACTCAATGCCAGAAGTCTAAACCTCAAAATGCATGCACTCGAGGCACTCCTCAGTATGGAGAACATTGACATCTGTGCAGAAACAGAAACCTGGTTTAAGGCTCCTGAGAGCACCCCAGCACTACTAGGCTATAACTCATACCATACCTTTTGGCCACAGAACCAGGACCGAAACACAAAAGGCGGGGGTGTATCCATATTCATCAAGGATACCCACACCTCCAGGTTAGTGGTGCAGCACAATTCATCAGAGATCATCCATGTGCAACTAACAATGGGCAAAACTGCAGTCTAAATTGTAGCTTGCTACAGATCACCCACCATGGCCCAGGAACCCATTCCGCATTTCTGGAGACACTGGGAAATATGAAGGTCCTACCAAACACCTTAATACTGGGTGATTTCAATTACCCAAACATAAACTGGGAGAACTACTAAAGTACTAACTCCCTTGCCCAACACTTCCTAGAATTTATAAACTCGAATGCCCTGGATCAACTGGTCAACACCCCCACCAGAGGGAACAACATATTGGACCTGGTCATCACCAACATGGGCGACCGGTGTTCCACACCGGAGGTCAACCCCTCACTGGTTAGATCAGATCATAGACTAATCACTCTGGATATCCACATTCCACTCCCACCCCCAATCAAAGAAACCACCATGAAAATCTTTTCAAAAGCAAACTTCACGTTACTTAAGACCGAGATGGAAAGGTTCACAGCCCCCTTAATTGGGGGTGGGAGCGGAATGTGGATATCCAGAGTGATTAGTCTATGATCTGATCTAACCAGTGAGGGGTTGACCTCTGGTGTGGAACACCGGTCGCCCATGTTGGTGATGACCATGCTAAAGGACAATGCTGTCCAAGCTGCTGAAACCTTTGCAAAGGCACTCTATGAGCATCTGCAGGAATGCATGGATTGTGCTATCCCAAGTAAAACCAAAACTCACTCCTCCAAGAAAAGGAAACCAGTCTGGTGGACCCCTGCCATAAACAAGCTATACAACAGAAGGAGGAAACTAGTACAGAAAATAGTAAATTCCCAAGAAGGAAAGACATCCCTGATCAGTATCAGCAAGAAACTATGATCCCTCATTAAATCATCCAAGGCTAGTTTCGAAAGAAAAATTGCCAGTGACTCCAAAGATAACCACAAAGTGTTCTTTAGCTATGTCAAAACTCTCAGATCTGCTTTGAGTTAGTGCAGAATGGCACAAAATACACTGAACCGACTGCTATTGCAAACATTCTGGCAGGCAGGTTTAGTGCAAACTTCACCCCCCTCTCACCCCCTAAAGGGCCCATAAGCATACCAGAAGAATGTAGGGCCCCATCAATCACCAATGCACAGGTTAAAACAGCCCTATCCAAAGCCAAAAACACAGCTTCAATGGGACCGGACAGGGTCCCAGGCTGTGTCTTACAAGAGCTCCAAAATGAACTAACCCCTCACCTAAACACACTGTTCAAACTCAGCCTCTGTACAGGCTACATACCCATAGAGTGGCACACAACAACAGTTTCCTGCTCCACAAAGGTGGAGCCACAACGGACCCCGGGAACTATCGCCCTATAAGCCTGACTAGCCTGGTCTGCAAGGCTATGGAACGCATCATCATGGAACTCATTAACAGAGACATTGGAAATCTCCAAACCTTGGACCCTACCCAGTTTGGTTTTGTTAACGGCAGATCATGCCTCCTAAACCTAGTGGACTTCTTTGAGATGGTTACCAAGGCATTAGATGAGGGAAAAGAGGCCCACACAGCCTACCTAGACCTTGCAAAGGCTTTCAACACCATTCCCCATTCTAGTATTATAGACAAGCTCACCAGCTTGAACATAAACCCTTACGTCATGAGATGGGTTGCAAACTGGCTCATGGATAGAACCCTCATGGTGAGAGTTGCAGGCTCTACGTCCGACTCTAAACCGGTTGCAAGTGGCGGCCCCCAGGGCTCAGTCCTAGGACCCCTCCTGTTCGGTATATACTTCTCAGAGGTACAGGCAAGCATAGGAGGACTATGGCTGACCAAGTTTGCAGACAACTGCAAACTAGGGGACATAATTGATTCTCTGGCTGATACAGACACCCTTCAGATGGGTCTCACTGAGACGGATCCCTGGTGTCAAAATCATGGCCTCAAGCTAAAAGCAAAAAAGTGCATAGTCATCCCCTTTGGAAAAAACAAAATACTCGCGAACTACCACATAGGTGGTAGTCCCCTAAATACAGAAAATGTAATACGGGATCTGGGGACCCAAGCAGATAGTAATCTCTCCTTTGATAATCGTATTGCCAAGGTGGTTAGAAAATCCATCTATGTGGCCCACCTAATCACAAAAGGGTTCGCATCTAGAACAAAAGAGGTTATTGTGCCTCTCTACTCATCACTCATTAGACCCATCATAGAATACAACACCCCATTTGGGATGTACCTTACAAGACACCTGCAACAACTGGAAAGGTCACAAAAGCACCTCACCAAGAGGATTACTGGCCTCAAACAGATGCCCTATGCAGCCCGACTCAAGAAACTCCAGCTATACTCAGTTGCATACCGCTTACTCAGAGGTGATCTCTGCCTAACATACAAGGCCATGTTCAACCCAGAATTTATGGACATGCTCCAACTAAAAAAGAACAAATCCCAGAGAGCCACACGCTCTAGAGATATAAACCTCACCACAACGATAAATAGGACATGCTGGAGGGATAGATTCCTATCCCAGAGACTCCCCATGCTTTAGAACAGGATTCCAATATACATCAGGCAGAGCTCCTCATTAACACTCTTCAAGAGAAACCTTGACGGGTGGATGGGAAACAGAAAATTTACCCCGGGGATCACTGCACTGGCTCTGCTGGACAGTGGCACAGGGAACTAATGGCTCTGCTGGACAGTGGTGCAGGGAACTGATGGCTCTGCTGGACAGAGGCACAGGGAACTAATCTAAGGGGGTGGTGGCGAAAGCCAACACATTCTGGCTAAGCTTATAAATACCCTTGGGCAGACAGCCTAGTACTTACCTATGAACCTATGAACCTATTTAAGATGCAAAAAATTAACATTTTTCATGTTTTTTTATCATTTTGTCTTATTTTTAAAGCCTACTTGCTTACAAAAACACTTCTTTATAACTTAAGCTAAGGGCATTAATGTAGACATTCATACCCTTGTAAAGGTATGAGAAGATATTTTAATTTTACATATAATGAGAGCACTTTTTAATCATTAATGTATTGAGGCTGCTATGGGGAGCTGCTATCTCTTATTCACTTACCATAATTTCAAACTTTATTTTTCACTGAATTGCTTGCCATTATACATTTGCATGTTGCATTCCCATCAGCAAATAATGTTCAGAACACTCAGGATTTATTTCTTGCACCTGCAGACAGCTTGTTTCCATGGAAAAGTACTCAGCAATGAATCTTTGCAATTTCCCTCAACAGAATGTATTGCTGCCTTCAGGTGCAGACATCTTGACTCACACTGAACATTTGCTAATGGAAAAAACAAGCTTATATCTTTTGCAGATGTAAGAAACTTAACATTTTCTACTGTTTTCATAATTTTGTCTTATTTTTAAAGTCTACTTGCTTATAAAAGTTAAGGGCATTATTTTAGACATTCACCCATGTAAAATTATGAGAAAAATATCTTAATTCTATATATAATATAATAAGTGCAATTTGACACACTACCCCACCCCAGCAGCCCAAGATGCCAGCATATTAACTTTAAACTTGCTTTTGTTCAGCCTTTCCTCTCTCTTGGGATTCCTGATTCTTCTAATTAACTCATGTGTTTCTTTTCTGTCTCTCAATCTTTTTCCTTTGGAACACTGGAAAAGGTTTCACTGGCAAAGTCTTTCTATGAAATTTACTGTCAGAAGAGTGAAAAGCAGAGCCACCTTCTGCTTGCTGGCTCACTTTCTGTTGGATAAATGTTTTTATTTCCTCCTTATCCTGTTCTGCATCAAGAAATGTATTTGATCCTTCAGAAAAATCCTATGAAGACAGCTTGATACAGCAGCTTGAGTATCATACCTGCCTCTCGACATTCCTTGATCATTGGCATAAATTTGCTTCTCTTCTTTCTGGTGTACTGTAAATAATCATTTTCCACAACATTTTATGGTCTCCAATTTTTAATACTTTTCCCTTCTGGTTTGTCAGGATCAAATCTTTCTGCTGGAATGATTACATCTTTACTAATGTAGGACTTGGCTGATTTCTCATGGACAAGTTTGGGCATATACTTGAAGTGCTCTTTCTGTTAAGAAATCCTGCTGTGGAACACCAGCCCACTTGTTTATTTGTGCTTTCATAACATTAATACAGTCAGTTCCTTCTAGTTTCTCTGGTACAGCAGATAATCACAGATTTCCCTGTGTACTGTGCCTTCTAACTCTATCATTTTTTTGAAAGAGCTATTCTTGGGAAGCCTCATACTCAGCCAGCCTTTTCTTCATTTCACCCTCTGATTTTTGCAGTTTTATCAGTTCATCTGAACAGCTATTAAACCTTATTGCATTTTTCCAACCTGTTGTGTGTGTATGTTTTTTTTTTTTTTTTTTGAGTTGAGTTGGGGGGGGGTGGCATAATGGTTAAGGTACAGAGATTGATTATCATATGGGGTAATTGGCTAAGTTTGAAATGGCCCACAAGGGCAGTTAGCCTAGTGCTAATCTATGAATGTATATAATCTTTCAGTGTTTCACTTTTTAAATCATCTGTGAGTATATTTGATTTTTTTCCCCTCAAAATTACTGGAAGACATCACTTGAGACAAAACTGAAGCTTGACTTACTTTTTGCTGAACAGCTACAGAATCCTTTTCAGAAAAGTATTTTCTCTTCACTTTTTCTGGTTCATTTTCTTTCAGGTTCTCTAAATTTCATCTTTGCTGGCATTCAAGTAGTGTACTTAATAGCCAGTAACTGCATTTTACCCCAAAACAGTTTCAATGACCCTCCTTTTTCTTTATTTCTGTTTTTACACTGGGAAAGCTGAAGTTAAACTGTTGATCACTGTGCAGCCAACTTGGACATTGAGGTCAAGAAGATTTTGACCCCCTGGTGGCCTGCTTAACTAATGTAAAAATGAGTTAGCATTAGTCTCCAGACATGCTCAACCTTTGTAATACAGTTTCTCAGTTTTATAGATATTTAGTAGAGCTCACTTCCCAAAAATTATGGATAGTTCGGTAGGCCCATTTAAAAATTATTTGTGGCCTTCTGGGGAACATAGAAAGTAACATGCAACAGGTTATGAATTAATTATATGTTTTGTTTAGGGTAATAAGCTCTGTTTGTGACTTACAGGGACTCTGTGCAAGACATAACTATGTCTCTTACAAGTATTGATACCCCCTCACAATTTCCAATAGGTATGAACGTTTGACAGGCCCTGAAATCCAATAAAGAGGTAGTGCTGCTTTTACATTTAACCCAAAGCTCTGCTAAGCACAGATATGGATATGTTCATGTTGCAAGAAAGTGTTGAGGTCTGTTTATTGTTAAGTCTTCTGGCACTGAGCACAGTAACCATAGTCCAAACTGTAATTTACTGTATGCATTTTTGTTATACTGGAATGTCTAGAAGGCTGGCTTCGCCTAAAAAAGGCATTATGGGGATACCAAATGCTGTACCCAGTATGCAGAATCCACGGAACAGAAGGTGCAGGCCACCCCTGAGAAAACAAGGTGGACTGTTGATCATTTCACCCCAAGCTGACTGATGTACTTGATCCCCCTAGAGTGACACCCACTACTTAACCAAATGTTAAAGCCAATTGTCTTCTCTTTGTACATTTGCATCATTTGAATGAGGGCAAGATTCCACTCATAGCCAGAGTCTTATCCACATTTGACAGATTCATAGTAAGTTCCTCTATATCTCTCTGTATCTCCTTCTTGGTTGAGTGCATCAGGTCATTCACACCTACATAAGTCAGCACTATATCATTGTCATATTTGTCCTGTTTGAGATCATTGCTTCTGGCACTGAAGAGGCAGCTGTCATTTAACCTATGGCCATCCTAGTGAATGTGGAGTCGTTTATGATGGAGACACCAATTACTAGGACATTTCTACCTTAATACACAGACTTAGTGCAATGGAAGGTTTGCAGTCTGCTGCCCGTGACTTACCGGGTTATATGAGCATGTTGGAGTTGTGTTACTGAGTTGATGGCAAGGCTCTTTCATCCTGATTCTTGGAGACTTGGGAGTGTTTTTTTTTTACAACCTCAGCATATGCTAATTTAGTGTGATCTTGGGGCGGTAAGAGTGAGTCTGTGTGTTGCTTACTGACCATCTATGTAAGTACCAGGTGACCTCCAGGTCACATAGATGATTACACCTCTCACAAATCATGCCATGTCAGTGCAGTAGTATTTGGTTGCTGGTGAGTGTTAGGCAGTACTACAAATACTGCAGCCTGCTGAAGTAGTATACAGTTATAGTGACCCACATACTAGTCAGACTGTTGCACATATGCATTTATCATAACTGATGTGAGGTATGATATGGATTTCCAGTGGGGGTTAGAAACCTTACAGCCCCATAACACACTGACAGTCAGAGACACATTCCTTTCTCTTTCTTCTAGATTAAATAAATTAATTCAGTGCTGAGTGAATGGGATTCCTGACACCAGAGATTAGTAGTGGTGGTGGTGTGGGGGGGGGGCAAATCTTATTTCCCTTCTTAAATATTAGTCATATAGTGTTCCTAAGTCTATCATATAGTGAACACTAAGTTCAGCAACAAAGATTGTATAAACTGAAGATACTGTGTAACCCTATTTACATCAGCAGTGTATAAAAAAACAAGAGAAACTACAAATCCAGATATTACAGGATTCATCATTAAAGTATACTTATTCTTTAATACACTGGCATGGCAAATAAAGTTTACTGAAATCCAGACATGTTCAACATTACCAGAATCTATTAGAAATAAAATTCTTCCTCAAAATCTGAAACTTAAATGAATGCATTTAAAGACACAGGCACTGGAATCACCAAAAGGTTTAGTGCCTACCATTGTATTACAATTGCCTGTTGATATATATTTTTTCTCTTACTAATGAACAACTGTATTTAGGTAATTCTATGTATTTAAACACAGTTGTACTTTCCTGGTAAACAAATGCTAATAAATTAATTAATAAATACATATTCTGATTCATGTCGTGTAAAGACCACTAGAACTGTTTTACACTTAATCGATAAGATTCAGTGCTTGTATAAACATCTACAGACCTTCCTTCTTCTCATCCAGATGTCACTCTGTCCTGTCACACAGCTTCTGACAATTAGGGATGCCAGCACTATACTCAGAAATAGAAAAGGTCATGGTCCAAATGTCATCACTGGAGAATTGTATAAGTTGTTTGCAAGTACTATCTACATTTCTTTGTTAAATATTAACAACAACAAGACACATGATAAGGGTTACGTACTTAAATCTGGTTTATCCTGACTGTTTGCCTTGTTGCTGAAACCTAAATCTGTTTATTTTTATTTTATTTATTTATATTTGTTTACTGGAGTAGTGCACTGATCTCAATAAACCATTTTCAGGCATAGCCTGGGTGAATAGGATCACATAAGAAGTGAACAAAACATATTTACAGGTAAAAGGATATGCCAAACAAATATATATATACATATATGTATTTACAGATAGGTTCTAGGTATGTACGAGGCTATTGGCCCTAGGGCCTATATAAGCCTAACCAAAAAGGTACCCTGGCTTTTGCCAGCCAAGAAAATTATTTTCCTGTGCCCCTGTTCAGCAGAGCCACAGAGGTGATCCCCGGGGTGAATTTCCTATTTCCCATCCAATCATCAAGATTTTTCTTGAAGAGTGCTAATGAGGAGCTTCGTTTAATATAGATAGATAGTTTGTTCCAGAGTATGGGAAATCTCTGGGACAGGAATCTATCCCTCCAGCATGTTCTGTTTATTGTGGTGACAAGGTTTAGGACCCTAGAGCATGTAGTTCAGTGGGATTGGGATTTCTGTAAGTGGAGCATGTCCAACAGCTCTGGGTTTGACATAGCTTGGTATGTTAGGCAGAGATCGCCTCTGAGTAGGTGATGTGTGACAGAGTAAAGCTGGAGTTTTCTGAGACGGTCTGCGTAGGGCATCTGTTTGAGGCTGGTAATCCTCTTTGTGAGGTATTTCTGCGGCCTTTCCAGTTGTAGATACACTGTGAAGCAGTAGGAAACACTTTCAATCAGGCAAACTCTTCAGTCCAAGTTGTTTTTATTCTTCCAACATACAAAGAAACAGATTGAGCACTTTCATCCCCTAAAACTGGGGACATCATCAGAATCTAACTGCACTCCATAGTATAGCCTTTAAATACTGTTAAAAATGAGTGATGTCATCACCCTTCACAATCCTTCACCAGTCGCCCATGTTGATAATGACCAGGTCTAGGATATTGCTGCCCCTGGTGGGGGGTGTGGATAAGCTGATCCAAGGCATTTGAATTTGTGAATTCCAGAAAACATTGAGCAAAAGAGGTGGTACATGAGTAGTTTTCCCAGTTAATGGTGGGGTAGTTGAAATCACCCATTATTAGGGTGTTGGGTTGTACCCAAATATTTTCCAGTGTATCAGGAAATGAGGAGTGGGAATCCTGGGGCATAGTGGAGGATCTGTAGCAAGTTACAATTTGGATTGCGGTCTTGCCCAGAGTTAGTTGCACTTGGATAATCTCGGATGCATTATGTTGAGCAACTAGCCTGGAGGTGTGGATATCGTTAATGAATATGGACACACCTCCGCCTTTAGTATTTTGTTCCAGGTTAGGTGGCCGAAAGGTGTTGTGTGAATTATAGCCTGGTACTGCAGGGGTGCTCTCCGGAGCCTTGAACCAGGTCTCTGTCACTGCACAGATGTTGATGTTCTCCATTTTAAAGAGTGCATCAATTGAGTGCATTTTGAGGTTTAGACTTCTAGCATGCAAGAATATGGTACAACATTTAGTTCACAAAGCAGTTTACAGTGTCAAAACATGCTGTGACCTCTAGTTCCATTTCCAGGTAATGTTCTCTATGACAAGCTGATTACTTTGATATATCAGTAATGATTTTCGCCAGCAGATGAAGGAAGTACATACTGCAGGCTAGCCATTCCCACAGTAAAGTTTTCTCCTGCCCATGCCAAATACTACTAATGACAAAGAAATATGGAATCTAAAGTTGAGCAGGCATGAGCTGCCTTTTACAGAGCTGAACTGATAAGTATGTATGTATGTATGTATGTATGTATGCAACTATATATAAGGTCACTGTTATTGCTGTTTATTAGTTCAGCTGTAATGTGTTCCATAGCCTTGAAATGAAATTTGTAAGTCTAATAAGCCTACAGTTCCAGGAGTCAGTAGTGGGTTCACCCTTATGCAAGGGTACTATGCACTACAGCAGTTCTCCACACCTCAGAGATGTAACCACGGGTGAGAATCAAGTTGAAGTACTGATGAAGAGGTTGTGCCAAGTAGGACTTGGTGCTGCTCAGCAGACATCCAGGGATATTTGCAGAACACATGTAAATAGTGATTTTAGTTCTGGAAAGTATCAAAAGGACTTGGTCCAAAGTGATTTCCTGAGGGAGGGTGTGAGGAGATATGGGGAAAAGGGCAGGGTAGGTTGGTGGTCTGCACTGGGAGATGGGGTCATCTCGTATGCAGATATGTCCACTGATGGCTTACCAACAAGACATGTGAGATGTTAAAGCATACTTAAACCTTTTTGGTGTACAGTACACATGAACGGTCCCTGTTACAAACTGTGCACTTAATAAACAACTAATCGTATATTTTCTTTGCATCAGGAACCTCATATCTAATTGGCTGCTCAAAAGGTAGAGGTTTGATGACATTTCTTAACTTTGTGTTTATCTGTGGAAAAATTAGTCTCTGGTGATAAAATGTAGAAGCTTTCTGTGCCAGATGTATCTAAATATATGTTTTGATTAGTTGCCCTATAGTTGCCCTGTATTTCACGCTTTATGGAGGGAAATTGTGATCTGTTTACTGTCAGAAACATTAGGAACTGTCATTCTAGCAGCACAAGGATTACAGTTACTTGCAGATTTCAGGTTTAGCAGAATGTTGTTACCAAAGTAGCTAGCTTATGCTGCTTCCAGACTCCTTATCTTTTCCAAAAGAATCATAGAATATTTCCATTCTGAACTCTTGTTTCATTAATACATGTAGGAAAATATTCTGAGAAAATTCATTTATAATACTTGAATAAGTATCAGTTACATTGGAGCAAATGGAAACGTATATATTTTATAATTATATTGATGATGATATAATTTTATTGATGATGATATGCATTTTAAAGGTGTATACCCTGCACAAGCTGTATTTGTTTTCTCATAATGTCATATGACATTAGCATAATTTTATTACTACATTATTGAAGTTTGAAATGTTCAGCATTTATAATCTATAATAACATTATTTGATTAAAAAAATGAAATGAAACTGGAAGAAGGAAGAAATCTGTCCGTTAGCCAATATTTCTAAACTCGTAAGGCTTAATGGTTAGAATAACCTTCATCCATAAGTGGCAATGACATTGTTAGAAATGTTAAAATGCATGTGACATCATAATTCAACAATATAAAACAAAATAACTGCACGTGTAAATCAAATGAAGTCTGCAGCGTATGCTAAAGGCAGAGAGACAGGCAGAACAGGTATGTCTTATTTTCTGGAAAATGTTTGCTTGAAATTGAATTTTCATTTGTCATGGTCATGGTGCTAATCCTATAAGCTATACGGGTTAATGGGCATATTTTGTTTTATCTATTTAATCCTGTTAATGCAGTGATAGTAAAGTTAAATTGTTTCTCAAATATTTTGTCTAAAAAATGAAGACTATCCCTCAGGTGTGAAGTGCGGAAGGACAGAGCCTTGCATGTGATCAGACAACCCAAGATAAAGTACTGCCTAGGACACTGGAAGAGCCCGGCAGGGATAAAGGAAAGGTGCAGCTTTATGCCAGCATGTCCACCCAGACAGGGAGATTTGCTGGCACCCATCCTGTGAGGTTTATGAATCCAGGGCTGATGCAGGAAAGTTATGCCTTAAGCACCTGACAGGATGAGGCAAGGCATGGACATGGTCAGCCAAGCTGATGATGGTAGCCCTTGTGTAGGCATATGTCAGACCATGCATGCTCTCATGGCAGCATATAGATGGTCCCCAAAGTGATGTGGGCACTTAAGTCACCAGCAAGGTCAGGGGGTTGGGCCCTTATGGCTACTGCAATGATGACCATGTCACTGTGTACTCTTAGCCAGAGTAGTGAATGGGTGCTGTTGATTCTCCACCATGAGGGAGGGGTGGATGAATGGCAACAGCTGCTCTCACCCTCCTGGGGGAACAAATGGATAATGCTGGCAGAAGTTTGATTGTCAGCAGAATGGCAAAAAAATTAGTACCAGCCAGTATTTTACTTCACTAAAGAAAATAAGTGATCTAGCCTGTATGACTGTATATTACATCTCATATCCAAGGTAGCTGTGAGCTGCACGCTGCTAATGCATGAACTATGTACATAGCTGGTTCAGCAACCCACAACTGGCAGTAAATTACATATCAAACAGATAGGAAGATTGTTCTTATTTCTGTGTACTAAATTAGCCATTGTGTGTATATATTTAGGCAAATAGTACATTTTAGTTAAGGTCTCAATCTGTTTTTTAGTACAATCGTACATAGCTATAAACAAGCAAAAAGATTATATCCAACTAAGCTGACTGCTCTATAGATCATCTGAAGTAATTGTGCTAAACAAAATAAGTCCAGTAAGAAAGACAAGGGAAAAAAGATCCTTACTGAAGCTGTCCTGCCAGTTAGTAACCCAGATTCTGAGACTTAAATTGGAAATGAAAAGCAACCACAGCTTTAAAGTGGAACAGGCAGAGTCCAGTACAGTGTCTACACTATTACGGACTTTGGCAGAGGACAGATTTATATCCAGTGTGGTATCCCAGTATGGGCATAATCTGGATGTGGTGTGATGACTGTTTGTAGCAACATTCCAGTGTAAAAAAACTTTTTGAGTGGAGCAGCATGGTCTAACAGTGTGTGCCTAATGGATGAAAGATTACTGAAGTACAAGTACCAGACTTTTGTAAGTTACAAAAAAATGTATACATTTTCAGTGCACCAGTGTCGGTACAAGTAAGTCACTCAGGAGGACATTCATTTTGCTGCATTTAAAGGTACGCCAGGCTTGTATAAGAAATCAAGGAGGCCAAATGCTCCAGAAATTATATGGCAGTGTGTTGCATTTAAATTAAGAATTTATGCTTGTTTAAAAAGAAAACTTAAATAAACATTGTTCTGTTTGTGTTGGGATTTCTTTTGTTTCCTTTTCTGTAGTTCGATCCACATGTATATGCATTTCAAATTAGTTTAACAGGCAGCGTTTTTCAGTAAAGAACAACTTGATGAGTTTTTATTTTCATTGTGTTATTTTCTATCTACTTGTATGCATTTTTTACTGGCATAGTATTTACTTATTTGTGTGACTCCAGTGAAATGTGAAATAATTATTAGATATCCTAAACACATATTTCACATTTTATTAGGGTCACACAAATAATGTTTATGATGGCTTAGCTGTTAATGAACTGTTTTTAATAACTTCTATGACAATCAGTGTCACAGTACACAAACAACAGCAGTATTAGTGATTGAGAACTAAAGCAAAGTAGTAACTATGTTAGTATTTACACAGACCTATAATAATCTATGTTACAAATGTTTTATGCTGTTCTAGTGTATGGTAATAGGACTCAGCAAGTTGTTCAGTAGTGCATAATCCCATATAAAATCTTTGATGATTTATATGAGTATAGAGCTGTGTCTTACTTATTATTTTTGGACTGTTTGTAATTACAAGCCTTTTGTCAAATGACTAATTTTCTGCCAAAGTTTGGGGCCTTCATGAGGAAACTGCATTCAGTTTATTAGTTTGCTACCTAAAATGACTAAGCAATGCCCTGTCTCTACCTGATATTTATTCTTTTTTCTACTGGTTGATACTCAGACTGGATGGATTCATGGCTCAGGACAGAAGAAAAATAAACTGCTGAACTGAACTGTATTAACATTTTAGGCTGCTCACCTTATTATCTTTAATTTAAGTAACCTCAGGATATCCTCAATGCTGCTGCAAAGCAAATCCTTAGCCTTGATGCAGTTCATGGCTGCTTGTGATAGGTCACTTATATCTTATTTTGGACAGCACAGTCAGACCTTCTGGCTCTGTGATTGCTGACACATTGTGCATATTCAGCTTCTGAGTCAGTTTGTTGGGCACTGCTCCCAAGGACTGAGGCAGGTTTGTGATTTAGCTCCAAAAGCCCTTACTGTGAGGAATTTGTCCTTGCACCGAGTCGTACTATAGAGATAGTCAGTATTGACTGACTACCTAAGGCATCTGAGGAGATCTGTGGCTCTTGCCATATCTAGATGTCACTTATATAGTGCCTGTAGCTCTACAGTGACCTTTTGACTTTGTACTGTGTATGTTCTACCTGCTAGACATACTATGTTTACATCACAGTCTTCAAATCTCTGCATACGTCTCACCTAAATTCTACTAAATAATATGACATTTGTGGTATTATTGCCATATACATTCTCAAACAATTGGTCTCCTAGATTTCTTATATAAGCTTGACATGTACTTATATTAAGCTGTCAGGGTAAGATGCTGATCAATAAATGACCAATTTCAGACCAGGTCAAACAGTGGGATACAACAAGTAAAGCATCAGTTAGAATATGGTATGTAAAGCAGTATTTACAAAATGGAATATAAATAGTAAGAACTATGATTATATATTTTATGAAGGGGTAACAGAAAATGGGAAGACGGAGTGGTCAGATAAAAGATGGACTTATAAAGAGATCAAAAGGAAGGACAGTATAGAAGAAAATCAGGGACAAAAACAGAAGAACAGGAAAATGGATGTCTGGGTAAGTAACTGTCTGAGGTGAATGTTACTTACATATGCACAGATTTAGGCCAGCAGTGTTTATAAAGGCAAATACATGCAAAGAACTGGAGGTCTTATGTGAACAAAGGTAGGATACTTGCAGTGGTTTTATTTCACTGGGTATATAGATTTGAATATCCTTTAATTTGAGGATGAGCTCCTGTCAGAATTTTGGGGGATACCAGAGACGCAGTGGTTGGTGCAGTACAGCTTTGTTTTGGCAGTTTGGAGAGCTGGCCCACCTTTGCACATAACACTGTTTATTACTTCCTTAATTTATTTAAAGGAAAGGTCCACCTTAGAACTAAATAAATCTATTTTTACACTGTCTCTGTTTTCTGAGTCATTTTAACATCTCAGAATCACTCTGACTGCTTCTTATAGAATTTTAATATGTTTTCAGCAAAATGACTGTCAACGGGGCTTGACTTATCAATGTGATTATCTTCTTTTTCTTCAAGCCTTTCTCTTCCATATAATCCATTTCAAGTCTGCTTTATATGAGCCATGCTAGACATAAGGAAGTAATGGTATATTCCCATATTGACATATAACGGGATTAGTGTCAGTCACTGTCATCTTGTATAATGTCTGTAACAGGACTGCTTCTTTTATTTCATGAACAGCCCTCATTTGTGTGTGTCTCAAGACTTGTTTTATAGTATACTAAGGAATTATACAGCTGCAACCAGAACAGTTGATAAATTGCAGGCCTTTGTTCAAAGCATCTTTTTGTAGTCCAAGATAAATTGACAGCTCTTCCCCCTACCCTCTGTAATTGTGCTGATACTTCGCAAGAAAAAATATTTTGTGACTTTCCTCTAAATGTCACAGAAATCTTTGATACTACAATCAAGTCATCTTAAAATGTAAAATAGTATAAACAACAAACATTTAAAGTTTAAAGCTTAGCATGTCAATACTGTAATGCTGCTTATGTAAATCTGTCAAAAGAGGTGGCAACTGCTTTTGAACCATTAACTGATCTAATTGCTCTGTTTTGCTATGAAAGGCGTGGCTGCATTGTAAGCAGCTGTGAATCAGTGTAAGTTATTTTCCTCTCTGTAATAAAGACAATTGGATAGAAGTTTCACACCTCTCTGTCCTGTTACAGCAGCCTGAGCTCCTGACTACAAACTTCTCTGTATCTGTGCTGTGTCATGCAGGTGTAGACAAATTCCTCTGCAACTTATGTGAGAAGTTAAGCTTAAAAAGGTGGGTGGTCTTTCCATTCCTTTGATACCAAAGTGAGGATATGAAAGTTTTATAAAGTACAAGGTTTCAGGTACCTACAAAATACTGGAATTATATTGTAGGGAGAAAAGGAACCTAAGAGTTGAATTAAACTGTACGAAAGTTTGAGTTTTCCTTTAATACTCTAGACCTAAGATGTCCTTCATCTATTTCAAAATTTCCTTCCTCCAACTCTTCTGTTTTAGTTGTTGCCTGTCCTTGTATTGGAATCTCTTGTACACCATTTGTCAACCCACCATTGTCCTAAATAGTTCTTCACCTTACTTTATAATCTCATTCTTTTAAAACCTACCTGCACCCCCATATAAAGTCATATCTGAAAATAATCTAATTTTGTAAACTACCTTGTGACTTTCTGATGATACCTACCAGCTATATCCTAAATGTTTTAACAAATTTTGTATTTGATTTAATTTAACCTTATGAGAACTACTGTAATATGTTTCAGTATTATGAGGCCCTTTGCTACCTATTGCAAAACTGTATTCTAAATGGTAGACAGCATGTTTTCATGTACAAACTTTAATTCTCAATGTTAACTATTGCCTACCCTATTTTCTTTTTCTCTGTAGTTTTTAATGCTCAGTGTACAAGTTACTTTTTATTGTTGTTGTTGTTGTTGTTGTTGTTTGTGTGTAACAGCTTTCTGGGACTCTTTCCTTAGGGTCTTCAATGAAAATTGTCTGGATCAATAGGATTAAAACAGTGAACAAAGCATTAATAAAAATAAATAAATAAACTTGACTTGATGCTTCTTCAGACTTGCCTGTGAGGTGTAACATATTTTGTTTTAGGCTTATCTTTTACAGACATAAATAGCATTGCTGCTGAAGGTAATACTGAAATGAATGGAATTGTTTCTTGTTGCAGCATGATTGTTTGACTTGCAGTAGAAGTAAATCAGGATCTGAATGGCACAACTGCAGTATATGTACTTGTTTTTATACTTACTGACTATTTCAGTTCTTCAATGTATTTGCATTGGCGAACCATGAGCTGTTTGTTAATTTAATCCTTATGTTTCAAACACAATTACACATCTCTACCATTTCGCTGCTGCACATCAGTTTTCTCATTAAGGTAGGCACTCCATTCTGGAGTTATTCAAACACTCTTTCGTCTAGTGCCAGTGTTGCAAAGTAATTTAACTGAAAGCTATTTTCAGTGCTAATCAAGTTTGCCCTTTACTCCCATGTTGTGTGACTGTGGAGTAGGTTTATATATAAGTCTGGTAGTGTGGGGGGTGTCCTTTAACATGTGAAATGGTGTAGGCCAACCTAATTTGAAGTTCAATAAAAGTGGCATTCACCAGGTAAATGTCATGCTGTCACTTGCTGAAAGCATACCTCTCAACCTGTAAGAGCAAGAAATCTGCACAAAGTCAAAAATAATGGGGTACAAAAGCCAAAAATCAGGGATACATTTTAAATATAGCTCTTCTAAACTTAGACAATTGCTAGAATGACCGTTTTTGCATTTGCATGTATTTTTTTTTAAGATTATGAAGTTTGAAACTCAAATAAATGTCATTATTTAGTGGCATTATCTTGCCAGGGGAAAAAAAAACACAATTTTTAGGAGGAATAGACCAAAAATCTGAGACAAAAATCTGGACATTCTGCAAAAAATTGACAATTGAGAGGTATAGCTGAAAGTTCCTTTGGTGAATTGACAGGTCTCACCCCACCATTACCATAGCACTATGGTGGCGTTTTACTGTATATACCAAGTGTTACAGTTGGCATTTAACTGAGAGTACAATCGCTGTATAGTCTGATGGCTTTATATTCTTTGTAGTGTAACTGACTAAATGGAAAGTGAAGTGCAAGATAACAAGGCCAGTGAAAATCCTGCATTATTCAGCAATTTGTCATTAGCTGTAACAGCCTGCATAACAAATCCTGTATTTGTATATTAAAACTCTCAGGAGGGGAAATTAATGAGAAAAGTAATGAACAGCAGCAAAATGGTAGAGAAGTGTAACATCCACTGGGCAATGTCCTGTAGGAGCCAAAAAAATCTAATCAAAACTCAACACGGTTTGAAGGCTGGGCAATAGTACAGCACTAGTAAAACACCTAAATTGTGTCTCCGATTGTCTGCTCTTGTTAAAAGGCTTTACATGGCAGCCACATACCTGCTTAGTCAAAGATGTCTACTACGCTTAGCCATTTAATAGTGATAAAATGCCAGAAAAAAAGCAAGATTCATGATTTAACACTAAACTGATTTCAAAGTTATCTACATACAGTTTCTAAGTCCATTTCAAAGCCTGCTGCTATATTGCATCTGGTGTATGTTAGGCATCTATACTGGAACTAGTATTGTTCACATTCCTCTCTAATGATATGGCCTATTGTTCTGGTGACATTGCATTTGTATTATATGATAATTATCTTATACTCTGCAAAAGAAGTAATGTAAGCGCAGTTGGGATGGTATTAAAGTCCCCCTCAAACACTGGATCAACAGCAATAAAATTATTTAAAATAAAAAAAAATGCTGTTTATCAATCATACTATAAAATGAGATAATAATGGCATTCTGGGTGCATTTGTTTATATGGAAGAGATGTCAAGATGGAAATACTTTATCATAATCACCGACTAAAGTTGAATTTCTAAGAACATAAGCCGTTTATTTATTTATTTATTTGTTTATTTATTTATTTATTTATTTATTTTAAAGCTGACCAGAATTAATCATATTTAAATGTCAGCCATGGCACCCGATTATTTCACTCTAGCTGCAGTCCTCCTTAAGCTCATAATGTGGACTTTATAAACTTTATGTTCAAATAAAATATTAAGCCAATAAGCCACTCACCCCCATACTCTTCTTTATTGCAAATGCTCATACTTTGCTGTAAAAATGAAGGACGCTGATACTGTTCTGTCACAGAGTGCCAGCAGCAGAACAGATACAGAGGAGAGATTTTTCCATAGCTGCTGGTTTATCCAGGGCTGCTGTTACTACAGAGATGGATTATACTTGTTTGGATTCAAGTCCTGCTAACACATCAGTATATCCATCAATGACACAGCAGAAGGCTAGCAATGTGTTGGGCTTAATGATTTGCACATTTTTAGTAATATACACAAAAAGTTAAGCTGGACAGCACTGGTTAACTTCAGAAGTTTTTTTGCATATTCTACGGGTGCATTTGTGCTTCCTTCAGTTCTGCTCGCCACAACACTGTTCCATGAGTTTCACAATGGGAATACTGCTTGGCTTGCATTTGCTCCTTTTCTGCTTCTGTTACTAGGCTAGGATGAATTATTCCTCTCACATTGTTCATATAGTTTTATCCTTTAAACTATCAAAATTCATATGTTGATTATTTAGTATCCTGCAACATTTGGAACTTCCCCTGCCTCTCTACTGTGTACCTTTAGTAAACTGCTTTGTTATGTTGTAGCAAGATGACGGTTCCTGTTTACATTTCTTAAACAGTTGTCACATTGTTGCTGTTTTCATCATTGGTGGCTACATTATTCTTTCACCAAGCTGAATTCTTTGATGTGGGAGGAGAGAGCTGTAGACACAGATATTAGTCAGGTTATTGTTTTACTGCTCTTTTTGAGAGATTGTGACTTGTTCTGGGATACAGGAAGGCTCAGTATAATGACAAAGTCCTAGCTTGAAAGGTTTCTGCTTCTCACGAAGCCTTTTCAGTTCAGCAACCTCTCTTTTCATTGAGGTTTTACACCTTGCAGCAGCCTCAGCACAGAGTGACATCTCACAGGGGAAAATGCATGCTAATATAGCAATTCAGGGGAGTAACTAATGATAATTAACCATGTACTCCACATCTCCCACTGTGCTTGGCTGAGCCACAGAATAAAATTTTACTCCAAGAGGAAAAAGTGACTGCCATAAAAACATGGTGGTTACTTATTCACTCCTCTGGAAATACTCAGGTGAGTGCAAACTCAAGGGGGTCAGGTGTACGTTAGTGTATTCATGCATGGGCATGTGTGTGTCTGTGTACCTGTAGCAGCAGGAATAAAGCTGTAGGAATGTGTGTGTGGGTGTGTGTGTGTTGTCACATTAGGAAATTTGGATAGGGAATTGAGTCTGGATGTGCATATTTGTGTGTTGTGCATGTGTGTGTATAGCTGACTATATCAGTGAATTTGATTGATGGTGGTGGGCCTGTTTATTGAGTGGATATTGTTATTTGTGTTGAAATGTCTGGAGTGAGTGTGTGTGTGTGTGTGTGTGTGTGTGTGTGTGTGTGTGTGTGTGTGTGTGTGTGTGTGTGTGTGTGTGTGTGTGTGTGTGTCTTTGCTAACACACTTCATAGGCTGCTAGGGAGAACATCAATGCAGTCAAGTCTGATAGCATTAGTCTTCAATTCATAGACATAGTAATCAGCCAGTGATGAGATATTTCTCAGTGTGGCCATACCTGTCTCTAAATCATATTTTCTAGCCATCATGCTAATTTACTGTCTCACACTGGACAATTAGCTATGCACTAAGCATTTCTTTAAATCATAAGGGTGCATTTTTTTTTAGAGTTGTCTTTTTCTTACCTCTTACTAATGAAAACTGGACTTGGAGTTAGCTTCCTCATAGTCATATGTCATAGTATATAGAGTTGAAGCTGTTAGCCCTATCACACTGCCAGTCCACCTATCGCGAATTTTATAAATAATTCTATGTAATTTGTGAATATTGATATAATTTATACAAAAGTGTATGTAAAGTACTAAGCTAAAATATAACCACAGCATACCCTATTGGAATAGAGCAGGAATATGCATGCACTATTGTGACTATTTAGATGTATATTTTTAATGGAAACTGGAATACATGAGGTTAACTTGAAAAAAAATTCAGAGAAAATAGTTGAAATTAAATTGTTTTTTATACTTACTGGGCCATAAACAGAGGATGTTAGCTCTCAGTTTCAGTGCAGTAGCAGACACAATGTCTAGAGCTGGAGGTTTTTTGTATTGTCTTGAAAGAGAAGTAATTACTAGGTTTGAAATGTAGAAGTGTTTTATTGTTTTATGACTTCCAGGATCTGCAAACATCTGAGAGATATGTGTTTTTCACAGAGAGATGCTAAATTCTGTTTTTATTGACAACGGGAGTTTAGCTTGGGAACTGAAAGTTGGGTGACAAAAAGTGATGTCATCCAAGCTAACCCAGCAGTAATATTTGATATTAATTTAAGAACGCTCTCAGAGAAAGGCAGGGTATTTTGTATTTTGTCTTTGACCTAACAAGAACATCCACTCATCACCACCTTCTGCACTTGCCTTGCTGTAAGTAAGTTTTTAGGGCATACTCTTTTAGATTCAGTTAGGAATATAGTAAAGTATAGCTTAGATGTTTTCTTTATTTATTTGAGACTGTCCTGCAATGTTGTTTTAAATATTTCCTGTGATGATGTAACTTAGTACTTACTGAGTATTGTCTTGTTCTTTTATTATTTATTATTAAATGTTTAGAGATATTTAAGCTCTGAGAGTACTTGCATATCTATTTGGTGACACTGTACAGGTCATTCCTAAATAGCCTTGCTTTTGGTCAGACTACCATTTGGATTAATAGTAACATTACACAGTAGGATTGGACACCCTTTGTTAAGGGCCTTAAAGTAGATGACAATTAGTGGCTGGTGGCAGTGGAAACTGCCTTATAGTCTGAGCAGGAGGAGGAATAGCTAGCAAACCAGTGCCAGCCTTTCCCAGGTGTGTGTTTGTGTTTGTGTAAACATCATATCTCAAAGAGTGTGTGTGTCAGCTACTTGGGCAGGGACAGAATGCTCTGGTTGTACAGAGAGGTTGCTGGAGATCTTAGTTTGGCCACTCAGCTAAGATCTCAACCCTATAGCTGTGCCAGCGGGGAGTCTTATTGGGGATCTGGAGAAAGAGTGAGAAACCAGTCCCAGACTGACTGTGATCTCTGTGTGCTCTTAAGGGAAATTGTACTTTACTGTGTGTGTACTTGTCATCCTCCCAGTGTGTACATTCCCCAATATTACCAGTGGTGAGGATTGAGGCACCTTGATTACTGGGCCAGTGCAGGGGTGTCACAAGCCCTATTTTAGACTTATTCCAGTCATCCAAAAAAAAAGTCTACATCAAAAACTTGATGTAAAGACTGCAGGAAACTTTGAAAGCTTTGTTTTACATAAGGATGTGCCTTTTCATCAAAATATTGTTTAGATCTTAGTTCTATTTAAGAAATTATTTGGTGTTTTCTAGACACAAGCCCTAGCCTTTATTTCTGTCTGTAATTACCAAAGAATTACATAAACAGGAACTAAGATCTGAAGAAGTCCTTTTGATGAAATCGCTCATCCTTATACAAAAGAAAACTTTGAAAAGTTGTCTCTTGTCTCCTCATCCAGTTCATGACAGAGAATGTCTTCTCCAGAAGATTGAAATAAGTTTGCAATAGAGCTAACAACTTTGACTCTGTACCTCAAATATTTCTTAGTCCTTCTGCCAAGTAGATCCAGTGTAGTTGATGAAGAACTTCTGCCAGTAATTCTAGATGCTTGTACATTTTCGAATATCAGACATAGGGTGGCTTTGTGGCCATTGCAGGCTGAACTGCCTAGAGTGATACCCGATCCTAACTACTGAAGCAGGAGGTGCTAAACATTTGTCAAAATAAGGTCTCATACTATAGAAGCACTTAAATGATTTGTCTTTTTCCAGATATCAGAGCATAATCACCATGCTTCATGCTCTACATATACATTTTGTTCTATACTAATTACCGGTTGTTGCAGATTATCTCCTGGTGTTTAGTTTGCAAAGTATTTAGGAGTCAAGTACTAAAATAAACTTTTACTTGAAGTAATATACAAGTCACAGTAGATAAAACCGACTCTGCTTGGATTAGGGTCATTGTTACGCACTGTACCATAGCTACGGCATGATCGTCTGATCCCGATAGCTCTTTAATGCAGTTTTAGCAAGCAATTTGCAACAGTTTTAAAATAATTATTTTTTCAACTAAAACTTGAGTACTATAGTACTCTGTGCAGACAGGTATAAACTGCAGCAAATGTTTGCTTCATTTGTAGCAAGCAGTTTGCTACAGTTTAAAAGCAGAGATGCTTTTTTTTTGAATAAAATATGTTAAAGGAGGGTTTGAAGCAGGGCACAGAAATGGGACCTGAATGGCTGGGGCTGGAGGAAGGGGGTATGTGCATCTGGCCACCTGGTTGGTGTTCTAGTAGAAGGAAGAGGGGGATGCACAGCTTTAAGTGTAATAAGCCGATCACTTACGGCTTATTACACTGAAGTGCTTTTTTTGTTTGTTTGTTTATTTGGTTGTTATTTGTATTTCTCTTTATAGTTACATTTGTGAACCAGAATAGAGCACTGATACTACTGAACCATTTTCAGACTCATCTGAAGAATACAAATTCAGTGAGAGACAGTATAATTTTAACATGTACCAGTTTTAGTAAACCTAGTAGAAACAAAGTACATCATAAAACGTACTCTTACATTGGTTAAATACTATAGAATGTGTCCATGAATATATGCCATTCATATGTAGATACAGTAGTTGTTAGAGGGCAATACAGTAAGAAGGAAGACTGTACATTAAGAAAAGGAATGTAATATAGATTGTACAGTACAGGATACAGTAAAGATTGCATAAAATAATTTTATATATGTACGTCAGTATTTTGAGACCACTCATTATGAAGAACATTGTTGATAAGGTGTTTTTTTGGTAAGCTAGTAGGGGTATTCAGGTAAGGAAGGGTTGGTAATGAGAACCACATTGATAATTGTGCACATCTATATTTTCCTCTTAGAAGTAAAAAAACATAGATGTGTAACTAGGATGTTGGTATAAAATATAGAATCATCTTTTATTTCACATATGTTATGTGTTCTTGTGTTAAGGGTATATGTGATTCAGACATGAAAAGTATCTGCCTCTAAGATGGATGCAGAGAGCTGAAGGGTGAGAGTGTGTTCTTGTTATAAAAGCATTTACATGTGACAGTTTGTTGAAGCTGCTTTTTTTAAACAGAATTTATTGTGCAAATCTTGTTTTTATAAGGGATATAGCAAGGGATTTTCAGAGTTTAGTGGCTATGATGCAAAAGTTGCGGTCAATGACAGAAAGTTTGCTTTATGGAATGTATAGGAAGGTGGTATTGGATTTGAGAATATACATTATAATTAGATTTTCAGACTAGCAGTCTACTGGCAAACTTTTTGCTGTTTTATTGGGAACTAGTTAGCTTTATATAAACAGTAGCAATAGGGCCCTTGTCTTGGGGAGAAAGTTAAGAATCTGTAGATTTTGCTAACTGTTGTTCTGTGAGGTAGAAATAGAGACTGCGCAGTCAATACTACTGAGTTAGGTGACATGACCTTTGAAGGGATAGTTGCATGCAAACTGTTTTAGTTTCAGTAAGTATTGCTTGAATGGTGACCTGAATGGGGAGTGCTTTGTGTCTTCAGTAAAATCAAGAGGAAGGGACTGCCATAGTTTTGGGGCCAGTACAGAGAAGCAATGACTAGCACATTGTAGTCTGAGAGAAGGGGGCTGTAGGGAAGGATAGGCTGTAGCTTGGTTTCAATTTCAGTAAAACGTTCTGAAGAGAGAGGGGTGTGTGTGTCTTATTTGAGTATTTTAAAACGTCAAGAATCAAAAAGAGGATTGTACCTTGCCTGTGCTGGAAGCCACTTAGCTTTTGAAAAAGTAAGGCATTGATGTTTATTAAGTGATGAGTTTGAAGTGACTCCACTTATTTTATTAGAGAGGGTCTGAAAGGTGGCAGTGTTTTTGATAGAGTCAGAGGCAAACATCCCCAACCTAGCCATACTTGCTATACCCCTTATCCTGATTAATAATCTATGTCACCCAAGAACCTGTTCTAATGAACTAAACAAGGAAGACGAATTAAATGTCTTGTACATCCATAAGAACCACACGAACCTTACCCACCCGTCCTTTTCATCCCACTCTGTGGAGTTCAGTAATGACTTCCACTGATCTGTAGATGGCCTCCCCTTTACAAAACCGGTCTGGGCCTCTTTTATCACCCTAGATGAAACTGATTCTAGCCTAGGTGTAAAAACCCTTTCCAACAGTTTTGCTTCTGCACTGCCCTTGGATATTCGTAGTTCATAAGCAGGACACTGATTTTAGTTTTTTTCCAAAAAATACTGGTAAATCCTAAATTTGGACTGTCTGAGAATTGAAAAAACAAAGGATTTTCATGGAATTTGACATTTTTGGCTAGAGAACTAATTCAGTACAAGATGCATTTCTGTTCATATTTATTATTTATAATATTGTCAGCTAGCATTATTAAGTGTTCTGTGCCTAGAATCTGTTTTAATTTTCAATATATTTTGATGCTGAAGAAAATTATAATGAAGTCACTGTCATGACTACAAATTACATTTAAAAATCATGGGTATGTTTCCCCAGTTAGAATTTAATTTTTTTGAAATCTGAAAATCAGTGCCCCTGTTCATAAATTCTCAAGCTAGTATTCAGACCTGAAGACTAATAAGGAACACTAATTCTATAGTATTGTAAGTAATATTTTCTCCCCTAGAGTCAAGTCTAACTTTTCATTAAAAGTTGTAGATTAATATTCTTAATTGCTTCAGGTAGTTTCTTCCATAATCTGCAAAGTAACTGAGTTATGAACTTGTCCCTCTTTCTGCTTCATTTAGCCTAATATTTGATTGGGATCTTCCTGATATCATTTCCTTTCCATTTAAGTAAGACAAATGTAACTGTTATCCAACTTCACAAGGGTGGACCTTCAACCAACCCTAGAAACTACAGACCCGTCTGACTAGTCTAATATGCAAAGCCATTGAACAAATTGTCATGGAACTGACCAACAAAGACATAGGCAACCTTCAGATACTGGACCCATCCCATTTTGGCTTTGTCAAGTGAAGGTCATGCCTACTAAACCTGGTGGACTTCTTTGAGAAGGTTGCCAAGGCAATGGCTGAGGGAAAAACAGTGCATACTGCCTACTTGGGCCTGGATAAGGCATTCAGTGCAGTACCACACTTGGGTATAGTTGATAAACTCTCTGATCTGGGCATAAGCTCCTATGGCTCAGAGACAGGACCCAGGAAGTCAGGATTGATGAGACCACTTCCACCAAGAGACCAGTCACCAGTGGGGTACCTCAAGGCTCCTGTTAATGTACTAAGTAACTTTCACATGAGGCAGTTCAGCAGAGAATAACAGTCTCCTTTTTTTGTGCAGAAAGACAACTACATGATAGACTAGACATTCAATCCTATCTACTCGAGTTACAAAAGTCATCACTCTTTGTACTCTTTTTCCATTATTGTAACAATTATGAAAATGCCATGACCAATTAGAAATGAATACCACGGCATTAATTATGCTAAGATCTCATGACTGCATATTTCTGTCATTCCATATTAGGCAAGAGTTCTGCATTCCATGATAGATCATTCCACTCATAACAAATTTTATACTTTTTTAACCCTGTCAGCACTTGATAATATTAGACAGGAAGCAAGAGAAGAGATGCATATTGAAGAACATTCTGAAAATCTCTCAGTCTGCTGTGAAAGCATATTAGAAATTAAATGCACACACAAATAGTTTCCCTTCTCTGTACTTCTCACCCTTCACATTCCCCCATCTGATGCTGTAAAGCCTTACCCAAATCATAATGATTATTTACAACTGGACAATGATTACATGTTTTCAGAACAGACACTTGCTATCACTCATTTTTCTCATGCTGTTTCTTTCTGACCTTGACATGTGCATTCTTTACACAGTTATTTCTAAAATATAGTTTTATTTGCAATGAAAACATGCCTATATCTTAATGGAACAAAAATGCAATCTGAATACTGTAAATAATCATCAGTAATACATTCAACACTGTGTACTTTTTCAAATTCCCCTTATACAAATTATCATTCATATCTCTTACTAAAATCTTGTAAAACTTTATTTTCATCTTCTATTTTACTATGATCTCTATTAGTAGTGGTCTGTGGCAGAATTTCAATCAAATTCAAAGTGACATTCTCTCTTGACTCTATTAATTTCAAAATACATACTTTAAGCATAAAGAGAAGTAAACCTAACAGTGTTATTATAATGGCTATAGGAGTGAACAATTTTAGAATCCTTCCTCGCCATTCAGAGAATAGGTTGGTTCTTCATGACCATTGAGAAATATCAGCTTCTTTGCCATGTGAATATTCAGCAAATTTCTGAATTATTTCTAGGTGACTACAGATGGTACCAGTATTATCAGGAATAAAAGAATAGCACTCTGTTTGGATGAGTGCACATGTACCCCCTTTAGAAGCAAGGGTAAAGTCAAGTGCCATGTGATTCTGTAGCACCACACTGTGTATTGCAGTTAGTTCTTGGGTTATTAAATTCATAGACTCAGAAGTGGAATTACTTAAAATTTCCAGGAGCTCAGATAATTTTCCAAGTTCCCAGACTGATTACACTGAACCATAAGCAGGAATAATGTCTGCCCAAGAAATGACCACATCACCAAGATCCATGTGAGCAAGCCCTTTAAAAGCAGTTTGTTGTACTGTATTATGATATACCCATGAGGCATCTATTTTACCAACTGGGTTAGGAATGTCCGTAGTGTTTCTTCTGTTAAAAGCATTGTGAATTTTGCCTTCCAGTAAAGCAGCTGTACGTTAAGTAGCAGGAATAACATGACCAATATAACAACAACCAGACCAGTCTGTAGATAAATAGGGATAAGCTTGATTTCCACAAATGTAATAACATTTATGCAATTCTGCCATGCACTGCCTTCCAGAACCATTATAAATGTTCCAGGTAACATTGCAGGTAGTACTTCTGACAAAAAGTGTTCCATTTTTATGATAGCAAGCAAATCCCTTAGCAGTCATTGTTGGTTGAGACGGCATCACAGTAAAGGAGATACAAACATGTTTACTGTTTTGATTTTTAGCAAGAACAATAAGAAGAAATGCAGTATAAACCTCAGAAACAATCACTGGTATCAGAATTAATGGAATACCCCAATATATTGTCGCTCGTCTAGTCAAGATGTAATAGACAAGACTTCATGGGTTCTGTACAAGCAGCTTTATTATGTACAAGCACATTAGAATTGAGGCTTAATAACTTTAACTTAGGTAAACTTATATATAGCTATTACATTCATACATGCTCACTCTCTGACTGCACTTTCAAAATGGCACTGAAGCTAGCATGTGCTAGCTATTTTTATGCATGTTCAGTCCTTGAAAAGCTTCTTAAAGATACAGCACACATGCTCTGCTCTACATCCCCCCCTCTTCAAGAAAAAGATTATGCAGCATTGACAATATCAGTTGATATGCGATCAATACAAATAATTCTATGTCATGCAATTATACAAAACTAGATACACATATTTACAGCCAAGTCCAGGTTGCTGTGTATGTCACACTAGGTCTGGAAATGCGACCAAAACATGTTACATAAAATTTAGAATGAGATTTAGCAACTGGGACTGTCACTGCTGAATGTTCAACCTTAGTAACAACAGGAACATCATCAGGAATGGAAGCAAAAGTTAAGACGTGTTCTGCAAAAGGAACATTTGCCGGGTTGCTCTGAGATCTAGAGTCTGTATCACAGGAACGATGCTGCAATATCAATTCTGGTACAGGAAGAAGATGTCTGTAATTTCTCCTGTACTCCACACCCTCAGATTCAATGAAGTAGGATCTTGGCTCAGTACATATACCTGTTACTTGACCAAATCGGTCAAAACCTTTTGCCGTTTGTATCCTCACTATCTCCTCTTCTTTCAATGGACGAAGAAATCTGCTCAATTTATCACAGCTGAACTTCTACAAAGAACGCTTCCTGAATAATTGGGCTCTAATGGTTCTGTTGTTCTGAGGTTTAGGCCTCAACAAACTGGAACTAATAGGCAATGTTCTGGTTTGCCTGGATAGCAGTCTCTGAGCAGGCGAGCCAAGTATATTGTCACTGGGTATGTTGCTGAGATTTGAGTAAATTCAAAAAGACATCGGTATTATCACACTTTGACCTTTCAGATAATTGCTTTGCACTCTGTCCTGCACATTCAGCTAGTCCATTTGACTGTGGATATTCTGGACTACTAGTAACATGTACGAAGTCCCTTTCTCTTGCAAATTTCCAAAACAACTGGCTAGTAAATTGAGTACCATTGTCAAAAACAACTTTGTGTGGACTACCATAGACTGAGAAATGACGTTTCAACTTAGTTATAACAGCAGTGGATGTTATGTTAGGTAGTAAATCAATCTCAAACTAGTTCGAATAAGAATCTACCAATACTCAGTAATGCTGATTGTTCCACTCAAATATATCAGTGGCTACTGTTGACCAAGGTAGTTCAGGAATTTGACTTAGCTGAAGTGGTTCTCTTTGCAAATGCGGTTTAGTACTATTGCATACTGAACAAAAAGAAAGTACTTTATCAGTGTCTTTTACTACAGAAAGCCAAAATACTAGTTCTCTCACCCTTCTTTTGGTAGATTCAGAACCTGAGTGACCACGATGCAAAATCTGGATATATTCGTGTTGTAAGAAAGCAGGAACAACAATTCTAAGACCCTTGAAAATAATGCCATCTTCCATCAACATCTGATCTCTATAAGGAAAATAAGTTTGCACTTCAGGTGGTACACTAGATTACTTTGATGGCCATCCAACATTACTGTAGCAGTTGAGCTTTTGCAAAATTGGTTCAGACTTTGTATGATCTCTCACCTCATCAAGTCTCATGGTAGAAAAATTACGCACTTCTATTACGTCAAAGTCAAAATTCTCTGTGTCAAGCTGTTCTATTGTATTTCTGGGTGATCTGGATAAGGTATCAGCCAAATAAATAAGTTTGCCTTTTGTGTAGACCATGTTGAAGTTATACTTTTGCAATTTGAGCATCATTCTTTGTAATCTTGCTGGAGTTGAATGCATAGGCTTCTTTAGAATAGTAACTAGAGGTTGGTGATCACTTTCAATCTGAATAGCTCAACAATAGATATAATCATGAAACTTTGAACATGCAAATACTATTGTCAAAAGTTCTTTCTCAATCTGACTGTATTGCATTTCAGTTTGGGTAAATGTTCTTGATGCATAGGCTACTGGTCTGCCTTCTTGAAGAGTAACTGCCCCAAGACCAAATTTTGAAGCATCACAGGAAAGAGTTACTATCGTAGACCTTAATGTAGGTGGGATGGAAATTTTCCACTTAAGGTCTTCAAATGCTTTCTGGTGGTGTTCTAACCAAGATCATGTAACATTTTTGCACATCAGCCCTCTCAAAGGTGCTTTCATATCCCCAGAATGATACCGCAGTACAAGGACAAAATGATTGACTTCAACAATTGGCTAGGCTTCTGGTGTCATTCTAAGGGGATCCAGTATCCGTCTGCCATTGACAACATGGTCGACAGACTACGATGCTTTGCCAGAGATGGCCTGCACCTGTCACCCCTGGGATTCCAGATACTGGCTTAGACTCTTACCGCCCCTATACTGCCTTTTTTAGGCAAGGTTCAAATGACAAATTCACCACTGTAACAGGAACAGGCAAGCTAAAACTGAGGGTAATGCTACTCAATGCTAGAAGTCTAAATCTCAAAATGTACTCCCTCGAGGCACTTCTTAAAATGGAGAACATTGATATCTGTGCAGTGACTGAGACCTATTTCAAGGTTCCAGAGAGTCCCTGCAATACCAGGCTATAATGCATACCACACTTTTCGACCACCTAACCTGGACCGGAACACCAAAGGCGGAGGTGTGCCCATATTCAATAAGGATATCCACACTTCCAGGCTAGTTGCTCAGCATAATGCATCTGAGGTTATCCAAATGCAACTAACTCTGGGCAAAACTGCAACCCAGATTGTAGCTTGCTACAGATCCCCCACCATGCCCCAGGATTCCCACTCCTCTTTTCTTGATATACTGGAAAATATTAGGGTTCAACCAAACACCCTAATAATGGGAAATTTCAACTACCCCACAATTAACTGCGAAAACTACTCATGTACCAACTCCTTCACGTAACACTTTCTGGAATTCATAAATTCCAATGCCCTGGATCAGCTTATCCACACCCCCACCAGGGGCAACAATATCCTTGACTTAGTCATTACCAACATGAGTGACCAGTGTTCCACACCTGAAGTCAACTCCTCATTGGTCAGATCCGACCATAAGCTAATCACCCTAGATATCCACATCCCGCCCCCACCCCCCATTAATAACCACCGTAAAAAATTTCTCCAAAGCCAACTTCATGCTTCTTAAGACAGAAGTGGCAAACTTCATGACACCCATGCAGATGGACAATGCAGTTACGACTGCTGAATCCTACACAAATGCACTCTATAAACACTTACACGAGTGCATGGATCGTGCTATCCCAAACACAACCAAGACACTATCCTCCAAAAAAAGGAAGCCAGTCTGGTGGTCCCCTGCCATAAACAAAAACTCTACAACAGAAGGAAGAAACTGTTGCAAAAGAGAGTAAAATCCCATGAGTGGACGAGTTCCCTGGTCAGCCTCAGTAAGAAGCTGAAATCCCTTATAAGACCCTCCAAAGCTAGCTACAAAAACAAAATCACCACTGATTCTAGGGACAACCACAAAGCATTCTATAGCTATGTCAAGAATCTCAATGGCAACACCCAGATCTGCTCTGAGTTACAGCACAACAGCACGGAAATTACAGAACCAACTAATATTGCCAACATCCTAGCAGATAGGTTCAATGCTAACTTTACCCCCCTCTCACCCCCTAAAGGGCCCATATCTATACAGGAAGAATGCAAAGTCCCTGTGATCACAACTACACAGGTAAAAGCTGCCACTCTCTAAAGCCAAAAACACAGCATCCTTGGGACCAGACAACATCCTAGGCTGCGTTTTACACGAACTTCAGAACTAACTGGCTCCCCACCTAAGCACCATTTTCAATCATAACCTCACATCAGGCTTTGTGCCCACAGAATGTCCCACAACAACAGTTATCCCACTCCACAGAGGGGGAGCCACCACTGATCCCGGGAACTATCTCCCTATTAGGCTGACGAGCCTGGTCTGTAAGGCCATGTAATGTATCATCATGGAACTCATAAACAAAGACATTGGTAACCTCCAAACTCTGGACCACACCCAGTTCGGGTTTGTGAAAGGCAGATCATGTCTCCTGAACCTGATCGACTTCTTTGAGGGAGTCACCAAAGCCGTAGACGAGGGTAAGGTGGTTCACACAGCCTATCTTGACCTCACCAAGGCTTTCGACACCATCCCCCATTCTGGAATTATAGCTAAACTCACTAAACTAGGTATAAATCCCTTCATCACAAGATGGGTTGCCAACTAACTCACTGACAGAACCCACACTATAAAAGTTGCAGACTCCAAATCTGACTTCAAATAAGTGGAGTACCACAAGTTTCAGTCGTAGGACCTCTACTGTTTGGTATCTACTTCTCTGAAGTACAGGCTAACACAGAAGGCCTTTGTCTAACAAAGTTCGCAGATGACTGCAAACTAAGAGCCATAGTTGAGATCCCAAATGATGTGGACATCTTACAGCAGGGCCTCACTGAGACAGATGCCTGGTGTGAGAGCCATGGCCTCAAGCTCAATGCCAAAAAGTGCATTGTCATCCCCTTTGGTAAAAACTCTGTACCCATGAACTACCACATAATCAGCAGTCTACTTAATGCCGAATGTGTTATAAGAGAATTGGAACCCAGGTGGACAGTAGTCTCTCCTTACTCAGGAAATCCTTCTACATGACACACCTCATCACAAAAGGGCTCTCATCTAGGAAAAAAGAGGTCATCATTCCCCTCTACTTGACACTCATTAGACCCACTATAGAGTACAAAACCCCTTTTGGAATGTACCTCACAAGACATCTGCAGCAGCTGGAAAGGCCACAGAAGTACCTCACAAAGAGGATTAATGATCTCAAACAGATACCCTACACTGACCGTCTCAAAAAAACTTCAGCTTTACTCCATAGCATATCACCTACTCTGAGGTGATCTCTGCCTATCATATAAAGCTATGTCAAACCCAGAGCTGTTGAACATGCTACACCTAAAGAAATCCCAGTCCCTCCGAGCTACATACAAACAGGGACCTAAATCTTGTCACCACAATAAACAGGGCATGCTGGAGGGATGGATTCCTGTCCCAGATACTTCCCATACTCTGGAACAAGCTACTCATCTATGTCAAGCAAAATTTCTCATTAGCACTCTTCAAGAAATATCTTGATGAGTGGATGGGAAATAGGAAATACACCCCGGGAGTCACTTCTGTGGCTCTGCTTGACAGGGACATGGCAAAATAACTTTCTTGGGTGGCGTAAGCCAGGGAACCTTGTTGGCTAGGTTTACTTAGGCCCTTGGGCCGATATCCTAGTACCTACCGATGAACCTATGAACTTACTGATGTCTGGTATAAACTTGCCTAAATAGTTGACTATGCCTAGAAAAGGCTGCAAAGCCTGAATGTTATCAGGTGCTGGCATCTCAAGAATAGCTGAGTGTTTGGATGGGTCTGGTCTCAAGCCAGTGCTGGTAAATAAATGACCTACATATGTAACGCCTGGTAGTCTGAATTTGCACTTTAGAGGATTGAGCTTTAAATTCACTTCATGTGCTCTTGCTAGGACTTTCTTAAGGTTTCTGTCATGTTCTGCTTCACCATTGCCTCCAACCAATAAATCATTTACTATTGTGGCACAAGGATAACCTGAAAAAATGTGCTTCATTGCACTCTGAAAGACTTCACTTGCAGACTTTATTCCAAATGGCATCCTTAGGAATCTGTATCTGCCAAACGGGGTACTGAAAGTAGTCAGTAATGAGGATTTGCAATCAAGCATCACTTGCCACAATGGACTTTTTGCATCAAGACAAAAAAAACACTGTAATCGGTATAAGGGCTGCAACTTCTTCTGCTGTATGCATTGGATGATGCAGTCTCTTTAATGCTTTGTTCAAATATCTTGGGTCAATACATATTCTAATTTTGTCTGAGCCTTTCTTGTGGGTGCTACCATGGACAGCACCCGTTCAGTTGGTTCTGTACCTGAACAAATTACACCTTATTGCACCATTTTATCCAACTGAGCTTTAACTTTATCATGCATATCTATCATAACTTTTCTTCTGGTTTGACCACTGGACTGACCTCTGGGTCTAACTTCATTGAGTACACAACTGGAAGTTTGCCCTACTTGTCATTGAAAATATCAGCATATTCTGAAAAAATAGCTTCAGAAAAATTGGAACTAGGATATATGCTTATATGATGAACTTCTTTGGTAAAAGAAAGCAGATTCATTCTCAAACTGTCTGAGATGCAATAATGACTGCACAGGTCTTCAGACTACATAGAATAACAAGCTGTAACAGTTGCTAGCCAAATAACATGAAAGCATTACTCAGTCTTCGATTTGAATTTCTTCACCTCCATAAGCAACGAGTTTCGCATTACTAGCCACATTGAGTTAATTCTCACTTTAGCAAATGTGTCTACTGACATAACATTACACTTTGAACCAGTGTCTACTTTGAGTTTGGTGGATTTACCATTGATCTGGACAATACAAAATACTTTGTTCTTTGCCAACAAATTCACTGCATCAACCATTTCACCAAGTACTGATACACCATCTACAGAGAAAGTAGAATTGCAGCTCTCTATATGATCAACTTGCTTTTTTGAGTGACCCTTCTTTATAACTGTGTGAGGTTTACTTGATTTGCAAAACATTTGAAAATCGTTCCATTTTTTACACTTGTTGCATTGCTGACCAAATGCTAAGGATTTCTCTCTTTTAGACTCATGATTGGCACCACAATTGTGACAGTTAACTATAAAGCTAGATTTGGGTTTTGCTGATTCACACTTATGCTGCATTGAGCATGCTGTTTTCTTAGAACTTGCTGGAAAACTACATGGTTTCCCCTGAGAACCCACAAGGGCTGTGGTTGCCATGTCCTTAAGCCTATTTCTGTTTGCAACATGTTGCATGCTGTCTACATTTGCTCTGGAGCCTGCCAAAAATCATGCTCTTATCACTTGCAAGCATATTTGTGTGTCTTTCTGTAACTTCATGGATTTGAGAAATCTCAATAGCTTTGCTTAGAGTTAAATTGCTGTCATGAAGGAAAATCTTTCTCACAGCAGCACTATTAAAATCTTCTCTTTTATCAAATCATCTTTTAAGTCACCAAACCGACACATTTTAGCTTTGTTCCTCAGGTCAGTAATATAAGCTGTAAAAGTTTCCCCTCGTTTCTGATATTTTGTGTAAAACAAATGCCTCTCTAATGTAATATTTGTCTGAGGGTTACACATTTCTCTGAATTTGCACTTCAAACACTCAGGATCTTCCCTTGATTCAGCCTGTACAACAATATGGTGGTTCTCACATTGTCCCTCATTTACTGCTGGTGCATTCACAAATGAACGCTCTCTTTCAGTGGCCTCTGACCCAGCTAGGTTTAACAAAATGAATGCCCTGATGCATGCATCTTTGTCAGAATAAGCTGCTTGTTTAAAAGTATCATACTCTTGCCCAAATATTCTCCAATTCTCTGCAATATTCTCATCAAATACAAGGGGTAAGGGCTTTCAATATCCATCTGCCATATTAACACATACCAGTGAAGGATTTTGCTAATATGCACGAGCACATATACATATGCCAGAAATTTAGGCCAGTATTTATAATTATGCCCAATAGCACAACAAGCCTCTCAATAACTGAACTTTGTGAAATAAGTCTCTCGGGCAATGTAATACTGTTGAAATTACTGTACTGCAAGAAATCACCTCATCATTGTAAGAAACATTTCAAAATAACTGCACTGTGAAATGAACTGGGCAGAAGAAGCTCAGAGTAAGAAGCATTTCGAAGTAACTGCACTTTGCTAATAAACAGTACATGGAACACTGAAACTTCTCCAAAATGGCAGTACTTTGCTAGATAATTCTTTACAGTGCAAGAAACACTCTGTAATGGTGGCACTTTGTGAAAAGACACACCCAGCACAAGAAACTTTTCGAAATCACTATTCTTTGACTGTACTTCACAAAACAGCTGCACTTTGCAAACAATTAAACTCTTCGAAATACATGCATAGTAATAAGCACACACCGTAAGCACATTTACACACTTTGAGATACTTTGAATAACTCTTGTTATGCCCTGAATACAATACAAAGTAGTAGTTATTCCAAAACACAGCACTTTGCCAAAAAACATGCAGCTGCCTTGCTTTATTTACACATAACATGCCCTTATGATATTCATTTTGCTCGTTTAATCTCTTTTCATGCCCATTATAATTTTCATGTTCTCATTTTACTCTAAACATGCCCATTTTGCTTTAAACATGCTCATTTTGCCTTAAACATACCCGTTTTGCAATTCTGAGGTAGTTTCAAACCCCTTATGTACTTTTCTGATGCTTGTTTTATCAAATCTCTTAATCATAAACATTTTGTTTAATCAACAAACCTTGTGTGCCCCTCGCTTGTTTAATAATGTGGTTTGTGCCCTTATGCTCCATTTTATCTTTTTTATAAAATAAACTGTTCATGCAAGTTTTCATTACCTTCAGTTCTTTTCTGACCCTTTTTCGTGTTCGTTTCTTTTAGTTTACCTTAACTGTTAACTCTGCATCTTGTAGCTCTGAATATCAGTCTCTGTGTGGGTTCTGTTTAAGCAGCTTTATTATGTACAAACACATCAGGATTGAGGCTTAATAACTTTAACTTAGGTAAACCTATATACAAACTAGCTATTACATTCCTACATGCTCACTCTCTGGCTGCACTCCCAAAATGGCACTGAAGCTAGCATGTACTTGCTATTTATATGCACATTCAGTCCTTGAAACACTTCTTAATGATACAGCACACACGTTGTCTTCTACACATATGCAGAAGAAGTATGCTCACATGCCCAATGGTTCTTAATGTTAAGGGTCTGTGCATAAGTATGTCAGGCAGCAGTAAAAGTATTAAATTGAGGATGCCATTTAGGAGCTCCCAGTTTATTTCTAACCAAACACCTGTCTCTATTTTTAGCAAAGCGAGGAAGTCTATTAAGAAATGATTCAATACTTACTGTTCTGTTGGTCGCAGAAGATGATGCACTCACAGTTCCAGGTGGGAAAAGCAAGTGAAACAAAATGCTAATAAAATACACAGTAATTTTAGCAATGATTGGACCCTAGGAAAAGTGAGCATGGTGAGGCTGGAGAGGATTATGATGAAACTGTAAACAGGTGTGCTGGGTGGACTGTTCATTATTCAGACAAAATCAATCACCAAAAGTCATTGACCAAAGGCTTTATTTGTAGATGATTTGGAATGGGAACATTATCTAGATAAAGCAATGTCCAAACTGGTATTTAAAAGGCAAGATGAATCAGTAATTTTGGAATTGGAAGCAAGGAAAAATCTTATTGGAATTGAAGAAGAATCACTGGAAGGTGAATTAGACTGAGAAGGGGTAGCAGAATTATGTAGTTTAACTTTCTGGTCAAGTAACAGAGGTAGCTTAACTGCATTCAGTTCTGGATACAGAGTGGATGGCAGATGTGGAATCTGGCTAGATGGCAAACATCTCACAGGTAGTCTCGGATCGGGTTTGGATGGCAAAACATCATGGGTTGTCACTTTCGGATGGAGCAATACCTCTGGTTTGTTGTCTAGTTCAGCTGGCAGTAGTCTCTGCTGGTTCACATGGTCTGTTATGACTAGTGGTTTAGCTATACTCATCACAAAGGAGTGTCTTTTTGCATGCAACACATAGATCCAGGTAGAGAGTTCCTCGCAATGGATGGTTGTAACAGTTGTGAGCAAAATCAAGAATGGTCCTTTCTATCTGGGACTAAGTGAATTTCTTTGGGAGTGTATTTTGATGTAAGCCTGGTCTCCTGGATGCAAGTCATGCTGTTGTGAGGGGCTTCCGGGGTGTGATTGTTGAACTGCATGCAGAATGATACTGTAGTATTTCTGCAAAAGAGAACACAGGGATTTACAATAGGAAATTTTGGTCTCATTAATATCTTGCCATTCTAAATTCTTGGGGAGAGGGGTGACAAGCATTCTCATGAATCTTCCTATAAGAATTTCATGAGGGGCATCAGCCCTACCTCATTGTCATGGATAATCCAGAGCTAAAGTGGGATAGCATTCAAGTTCTCCATTTCAGCAACGTCTACTTGTTCTGCTGTAAGAAAAGCAAAAAGGGCATCTTCATTTGAACAAAGTGTTAGTTTATAATCCTAAAGTTTCATTAGGAATATCTAAAAATTCACGAGCAATAAACAGTACATCTAAGTTTACATACTAAATTTCTTCCTAACAGATTTAAAAGATCTGAATTTCCTATAATAAAATCATGCTGTTCTTTTACCAGACCAATGCAGATAGGGACAGGTTTAGTTATTGGATAGTCTATAGGAACTCTGGACAGACCCACACCCTGAATAGTGTATTTAGAAAGTGGAAGGTTTTTGGCATTTGCCAAAGTAATCATAGATCCAGTAGCTCTTGTGTCTACAAGAAATGAGACAGATGTATTTTGCACTGACATACAATAGGTGGATTAGACACTGTAAATTGGACATAGATATGAATGTGTGTGTGAGTGTGTGGTGTGGAAGAACTACTGTGGCAGGGCCAGCCATCAGGCAGTGTAAACCTTGACTCTAGATGATTGTTACTGTTGAAGAGACACCCCAACCTCATGAGCAAAAGTGGGAAAAAAGTGTGGATGGATGGATGGATGGATGGATGGATGGATGGATGGATGGATGGATGGATGGATGGATTGGTACAAAGGTACCATCTTGGTCAATCAGAACCAAGGAAAATAACTGTAGCTCTCACTCATGGCTGTTCTAACAAGTTTGCTGTAATACAGGTGGCTGCCAAGTAGTATTTCATACAGAACAATTTTTATTAGGTTTCTGTTATGATTGAGTTTTGTCACAGTGAAAGCAAGTATTTAACCGTGGTGTATCCTGTGGTACTTATGGTGAATCAGAAAGATAAAAATTTTGCTAATACTGTCCTGGAGGTTGCTGAAAGAATTGGGCTCTACCTTTTCCCTCATGATTTCTTCTTCCCCAGTTCTTGCTCTCTGAAGACAATATTGAACTGATAAAGTTAAATATTGACTACGTTTTTCTTTTGTTCCTTTTCTTCTATAAGGATATTGTCTGCCATATATCGTGTCTGATTTACAATTTCATGTATGCCTAAACGTGGCCAATTCAAACAAACCTTTTTAATCTGCTCTTAAATAGGTGGTAATACGCCTTCTACAAAACAACCTGCTGGCTTCCACTCCCTCTTTAGGCTCCGGATGTCATCTCTGGGACAGGAATCTATCTCTCCAGCATGTTCTGTTTATTGTGGTGACAAAGTTTAGGTCCCTAGAGCATGTAGCTCAGAGGGACTGGGATTTCTTTAAGTGGAGCATGTCCAACAGCTCTGGGTTTGACATAGCTTTGTATGTTAGGCAGAGATCGCCTCTGAGTAGGCGATATGCGACGGAGTAAAGCTGGAGTTTTTTGAGACAGTCTGCGTAAGGCATCTGTTTGAGGCCAGTAATCCTCTTTGTGAGGTATTTTTGCTGCCTTTCCAGTTGTTGTAGATGTCTTGTGAGGTACATACCAAAAGGCGTTGTACTCTATAATGGGTCTAATGAGTGATGAGTAGAGGGGAACAATGACCTCTTTTTTTCTGGATGAGAAACCTTTTGTGATGAGGTGTGCCACATAGAAGGATTTCCTGACCACTTTGGCGATGTGATTATCAAAGGAGAGACTACTGTCCACCTGTGTCCCAAGGTCTCTTATCACACTTTCGGTGTTAAGTAGACTACTGCCTGTGTGGTAGTTCATGGGTACAGAATTTTTACCAAAGGGGATGACAATGCACTTTTTGGCATTGAGCTTGAGGCCATGACTTTGACACCAGGCATCTGTCTCTGAGGCCCTTTTGTAGGATGTCTACATCGTTAGGAGTTTCAGTTATGGCTCTTAGTTTGCAGTCATCTGCAAATTTAGTTAGCCAAAGACCTTCTGTGTTAGCCTGTACTTCAGAGAAGTAGATACCAAACAGGAGAGGACCCAGGACTGAACCCTGTGGTACTCCACTTGTCACTGGTCTGAAGTCTTATTTGGAGTCTGCTACTTTCACAGTGTGGGTTCTTTCAGTAAGCCAGTTGGCAACCCATCTTATGACATAGGGATTTACACCTAGTTTAGTGAGTTTATCTATAATTCCAGAGTGGGGAATGGTGTTGAATGCCTTGGCGAGATCTAGATAGGCTGTGTGAACCACCTTACCCTCATGCATTGCCTTGGTGACTACTTCAAAGAAGTCTATCAGGTTTAGGAGAGATGATCTGCCTTTTACAAACCCAAACTGTGTGGGGTCCAGGGTTTGGAGATCTCCAGTGTCTTTGTTTATGAGTTCCATGATGATACGTTCCATGGCCTTGCAGACGAGGCTCGTCAGGCTAATGGGGCAGTAGTTCCCAGGGTCTGCTGTGGCCCCCCCTATGTGGAGTGGGATAACTGTCACGGTGCGCCATTCAATGGGCACAAAGTCTGAAGTGAGGCTATGATTGAACATGGTACTTAGGTGGGGTGCCAGTTCATTCTGTAGTTCATGTAGAAGGCAGCCTAGGATGTTGTCAGGTCCCATGGAGGCTGTGTTCTTGGCTTTGGAGAGTGAAGTTTTTACCTGTGCAGCCGTGATTACAGGAACTTTGCATTCTTCCGGTATAAAGATGGGCCCTTTAGTGGGTGAGAGGGGGGTAAAGTTAGCACTGAACCTATCTGCCAGGATGTTGGCAATATCCGTTGGTTCTGTATATTTAGTGTCATTGTGTTGTAACTCAGAGCAGATCTGAGTGTTGCCATTGAGATTTTTAACATAGCTATAGAATGCTTTGTGGTTGTCTTTAGAATCAGTGGCAATTTTGTTTTCATAACTAACTTTGGAGGATTTTATGAGGGATCTCAGCTTCTTACTGAGGCTGACCAGGGAGTTCCTCCAGTCGTGGGATTTTACTCTTTTTTTGCAACATTTTCTTTCTTCTGTTGTAGAGTTTGTTTATGGCAGAAGACCACCAGATTGGCTTCCTTTTTTTGGAGGATAACATCTTGGTTCTGTTAGGGATAGCATGATCCCTGCACTCGTGTAAGTGCTTATAAAGGGCATTTGTGTAGGATTCAGCAGTCGTACCTCTATTGTCCATCTGCATGGGTGTCATGAAGTTTGCCACTTCTGTCTTAAGAAGCGTGAAGTTGGCTTTGGAGAAATTTTTATGGTTGTTTTCCTAATTGGGGGGGGGGAGCGGGATGTGGATGTCTAGGGTGATTAGCTTGTGGTCGGATCTGACCAACGAGGAGCTGACCTCTGGTGTGGAACACCAGTCACCCATATTGGTGATAACCCGGTCTAAGATATTGCTGCCTCTGGTGGGAGTGTGGATAAGTTGATCCAAAGCATTGGAATTGATGATTTCCAGAAAACGTTGAGCAAAGGAGTTGGTACATGAGTAGTTTTCCCAGTTAATGGTAGGGTAGTTGAAATCACCCATTATTAGACTGTTGGGTTGTACCTTAATATTTTCCAGTGTATCAAGAAAAGAGGAGTGGGAATCCTGGGGCATGGTGGGGGGTCTGTAGCAAGCTACAATCTGGATTGCGGTTTTGCCCAGAGTAAGTTGAACTTGGATAATCTCAGATGCATTATACTGAGCAACTAGCTTGGAGGTGTGGATATCCTTAATTAATATGGACACGCTTCCACCTTTAGTGTTTCGGTCCGGGTTTGGTGGCCAAAAGGTGTGGTATGAATTATAGCCTGGTAATGCAGGGGTGCTCTCTGGAGCTTTGAACCAGGTCTCTGTCACTGCACAGATGTCAGTGTTCTCCATTTTAAGGAGTGCCTCGAGTGAGTGCATTTTGAGGTTTAGACTTCTAGCATTGAGTAGCATTACCCTCAGATTTTGCTTGCTTGTACCCGTTACGGTGGTGAATTTGTCATTTGAACCTTGCCTAAAAAAGGCACTATAGGGGTGTCAAGAGCCTTTGCCAGTATCCGGAATCCCAAGGGCGACAGGTGCAGGCCATCTCTGGCAAAGCAGCGTGGTGTGTCGATCATGTCATCCGAGGCAGACAGGTACTGTATTCCCTTAGAATGACACCAGAAGCTTAGCCAATTGTTAAAGTCAATCATTTTGTCCTTGTACTGTGGTGTCATTCTGGGTGATGGCAGGATGCTACTCAGGGGTAGGGTCATACCGGCCTGGGCTACAAGATCAGAGAGCTCCTCCATGTCTCTTTTCATGTAGTCCAGGGAGGTATGTCTCAGGTCATTCACACCAACATGGACAATGACAGAGTCATATTTGTACTTAGGTTCATAGGTTCATAGGTTCATACTAGGCTATCTGCCCAAGGGCATTTATAAGCCTAGCCCATAGTTATGTGGCTTTCGCCACCCCTTTAGTTTGAATAAAAACTATGCCTATCATTTTTCTGTGCCTCTGTCAAGCAGTGACACTGAAGTAATCCCTGGGGTATATCTGCGATCTCCCATCCATTGGTCAAGATTCCTCTTGAACAAGGCCAGCGAGGTGCTCTGCCTCACATGTACCGGGATTTTGTTCCACAGCATAGGGAGTCTCTGGGTGATGAATCTGTCCCTCCAGCATGTTCTATTTATAACCGTGTCAAGGTTTAAGTCTCCGCCCTTGTGGTTCTGAGGGATCTAGATTTTTGAGGTGAAGCATATTCATCAAATCTGGGTTTGACATGGCCTTATATGTCAGGCACAGGTCACCTCTGAGCAAGCGGTATGAGACTGAATAAAGCTGGAGTTCTTTCAGTCGGGCAGCATAAGACATATTTTTGAGACCCTTTATCCTTTTGGTGAGGAACTTTTGGGGCCTTTCAAGCTGCATCAGGTGTCTGGTCAGATACATTCGAACGGGCATTGTACTCAATCATAGGTCTAATGAGTGATGAGTACAGGGGGACGATGACCTCCCTTGATCTAGATGTGAATCCCTTCATGATCAGGTGGGCGATATAGAAGGTTTTCCTAACTACTTTAGCAACATGAGTGTCAAACGAAAGACTACTGTCAACTTGGGTCCCCAGATCCCTGATGACTTTTTCTGTGCTCAGTGGATTGTCACCTATATGGTAGCTAGGGGTAACCTTGTTTTTCCCGAAGGGTATGACTATGCATTTTTGGCGTTTAACTTCAGGCCATGGCTCTGGCACCAGTTATCCATTTCTGTGAGGCCCTTCTGGAGGATAACTGTGTCAGATGTGTTTCGACTATGGCGCCCAGTTTGCAGTCATCTGCAAACTTTGTCAGCCATAACCCTCCTGTGTTTGCTTGTACTTCAGAAAAGTAGATGCCAAACAAGAGTGGACCCAGGACTGAGCCCTGTGGGACACCACTTGTGACAGGCTTTGAGTCTGACATGGCTCCAGCAACTCTGACCCTGTGGGTTCTGTCGCTTAGCCAGTTTGCAACCCATCTTGTGATGTATGGGTTTACATTCAAGCTGATGAGTTTTTCGATGATACCTGAGTGGGGTATTGTGTCGAAGGCCTTTGCCAGGTCGAGGTAGGCTGTATGGACTGCCTTTCCTCATCAATGGCCTTGGTGACTGTCTCAAAAAGTCAACCAAGTTTAAGAGGCAGGATCTGCCTTTGACAAAGCCAAACTGGGTTGGATCCAAAGTCTGCAAGTTCCCTATGTCTTTATTTATGAGTTCCATTATGATCCTCTCCATGGCTTTGCAGATAAGGCTTGTCAAGCTAATGGGGCGGTAATTTCCAGGGTCTGTGGAGGCACCGCCCTTATGAAGTGGGATCACAGTCGCCGTGCGCCACTCCTTGGGTACGTATCCTGAGGTGAGGCTAAGATTAAACAGCTGTCCTAACTGTGGGTTTAATTCCTCATTGAGTTCATGAAGCACACAGCCGGGGACACCATCCAGTCCCATGGATGCTGTGTTTTTTGCCTTAGTGAGGGCAGTTCTCACCTGGGCGTTGGAGATGTTTGGGGGGCTACAATCCTCTGGAATAGATATCTCTCCTTTTGGGGGGGAGGGGGGGGAGAAGTTTGCACTGAACCTGTCAGCCAGTATGTTAGCAATGTATGTAGGTTCAGTAATTTTCACATCATTTTGAACTAATTCTGAGCATATCTGGGAGTTTCCTCCTAGGTTTCTAACATAGCTAAAGAAGGCCTTATGATTGTCTTTAGAGTCCTTGGCGATTTTTCTCTCAAAATTTGCCTTTGATGATTTTATGAGAGCTCTTAGTTTTTTACTTATAATGATCAAAGGTGTCTTACCTTTCAAGGATTTTGCTCTATCTTGTAGTAGCTTCCTCCTTTTGTTGTAGAGCTTGTTTATGGCTGGGGTCCACCAGACTGGACGCTTGCCTTTGGTACAGAGAGTCTTAGTTTTGTTTGGGATTGCCTGATCCATGCAGTCCTGTAGGTGCTGGTAGAAGGCATTTGTAAGTGATTCAGCGGTTTGAGTAATGTTTACCACTGGCTCAGGGGCCTTAAAGGAGACCACACTAGTTTTAGAAGTGTGAAATCAGCTTTTGAGAAGTTTTTCACTGTGGTCTTTTTGTTTCAGGTGGGGCGGGATGAGGACCTCCAGCGAGATTAGTTTATGATCTGATCTCACCAGTGAGGGGTATACTTCGGTGTTGAACATTTTGATCCCATGTTCGTGATGATGAGATCAAGTATGTTTTCACCTCTTGTGGGGATGGTGACTAGTTGTTCCATGGCATTTGAGTTTATGAACTCCAGGAATCTTTGGGTTAGAGTGTTCGGGCTTGAGTAGTGTTCCCAGTCTATATTAGGGTAGTTGAAGTCACCTAGTATGATGGTGTTTGGAGATACATTTATCCCTCCAATGTTTTCAGGAAGGCCATGTGAGGTTCCTGAGTTTGAGAGGGTGGCCTGTAACATGCTACAAATTGCAGAGCAGTCTTGCCTATGGTTAATTGCACCTGGATGGTCTCCGATGCATCGTGCGTTGCCACCAACCTTGAGGTGTGGGTGTCCTTTATGAATATGGACACCCTCCTTTCTTGGTGTTGTTCGGATTTTGGGGCGGAACGCATGATATGAGGTGAAACCTGTTAGTGCTGGGGTGCTCTCAGGAGCCTTGAACCAGGTTTCTGTCACAGCACAGACATCGATGTTCTCCATATTGAGAAGGGCCTCGACTGCATGCATCTTGAGATTGAGACTTCTGGTATTGAGCAGCATTACCCTTAGTTCTTTTCCTTTTGGTGTTCTAGGGTGGTAGGTTTAGAATTTGAGCCTTGCCTAAAAAGGCACTATGGGGTGGCAAGAGCCTTTGCCAATATCCGCAAGCCCAGGGGTGAGAGGTGCAAGCCGTCCCTTGCGAAGCAGCGTGGCTTGTCCAGCATGTCATCCCAGGCAGACAGACGTTGCATCCCCTTTGAATGACACCAGAATTTAAGCCAATTATTAAAGCTGATCATCTTATCACTGTATTGTGGCATCATTCTAGGTGAAGGTAGGATACTGCTCAAGGTCAGGGTCATACCTGCCTGGGCTACATAATCAGAGAGCTCCTCGACGTCCCTTTTCATGTAGTCCAAGGAGGTACGTCTCAGGTCGTTGACACCAGCGTGGACAATGACTGAGTCGTACTTGTACCTGCTGTTGAGAGACCTGAGTGCTTGCGTTATGTGGCGGATTCTAGCGCCCGACAGGCAGCTTACTGTGACCTTCTCCTTACTCAGTCTGGTGAGCGGGACGTCAGTGTGTCTGACTATGGAATCACCAATGACAAGTGTGTCTGGCATATTGTTTGGCCTTAAGGGCTGTGACTGTTTGACACTCTGACTGTGTGGTCTATGTGTTGCATGTGTTGGGTCGTGAGGTGGTAGTTGTTTGGGTGTCTGCTTTGGTGGCCTCTGCTGTTTTGGTAAATTTTTGATGAGAGCCTCCGAGTATGTCTTTGTGTGAGTATGTGTATGATTTGAAGTTGTGATGGTACCATGTGTGACTGGGTATGTATTGTGTGTGGTTACCTTCTCCTCCTGTCTGGTCTTGCCAGTCCTATGTTGAGAGAGCTCAGCCTCCAGTTTGGCCGTATAGTTGCATCTCTCGCATGTATTTGTGTTTTGTGGGAGAAGGAGAGGATTGTCTGTGTACATGAGGCAATTGTAACATTGCCTCAATATTCCCAGGTTCACCAGTTGAGCTGGAGAGGACACTAGCAACTGATTCCTCGACATACTAGAAGTAGTAGATAAAGAACTTTCAAAGGACTCCGGGGGAAGTGGGTTTTAGGCTGGTGGGGTACTATCTATAATAAGAGTGCTTTATCAAGGTGCAAGTACTGTAGGAGTAAGTGCTAGGCTTTACAGATAGAGAATAGTCTACTTGGGAATCAAGTAGAGATGAACTTTCAGTTATAGGATATGCTGGTTAGATCAGCAGTACAGTTTAGCGTGTTTTATAGCAGGGGCTGAAGGGAGCTAGGAATTGGCCCAAAACGACCAATGGACTACTAGTTTCTGGCTGAAACTTCACCAAATCGGACAAAAAGTCTGCTCAGTGCTTCCCACTCCCACTGGTAAGCAAAGAAACTTCCCTCCTTCCTAATAAGGCAATGGATCAGTAACAGGAACTAAAAACAAAGCCCAGGTATCAGCAACTCTGAAACTGGACTACTCTAGTTCAGTAAAGTGGGAAAACAAGAGATTTATTTGTTTTATTACAGAGATAAGGAAAAAAACAGACAGTAAATGCTATAAATGCTGTAAATCGGCTAGCGCACTTTAGTGTGTAGCCTACAGAAACAATTTGCAACAATTAGTAACTTAAAGTGCAATAAACAGTGTAAAATGCAGAAATCACTTAAAGTAGCAGTAAAACAGGCGAAATGCAGTCGCTAGCTTAATAACAGTGGGAAAGCCACAAAAAATACTTATATCTGGTAGAAAGTCACTCTTTTAGCTCTCTGCTGCTTGGATCACTCTGCAGGCCACCACGAGGATCTGTGCAGAGTTGGTACAAGCTGGAAAACGCGTGTTTAGTGTGTTTTATAGCAGGGGGCTGAAAGGAGCTAGGAATTGGCCCAAAACGACCAATAGACTACTAGTTTCTGGCTGAAACTTCACCAATTCGGACAAAAAGGCTGCTCAGTGCTTCCCACTCCCACTGGTAAGCAAAGAAACTTCCCTCCTTCCTAATAAGGCAATGGATCAGTAACAGGAACTAAAAACAAAGCCCAGGGATCAGCAACTCTGAAACTGGACTACTCTAGTTCAGTAAGGTGGGAAAACAAGAGATTTTTTTTTTTTTTTTTTTTTTTTACAGAGACAAGTAAATGCTATAAATGCTTTTAAGTGGCTAGCACACTTGAGTGTGTTAGCCTACAGGTAAAATTAAGCAACAAATAACTTTTTAAGAGTGCAAAACAGTTAATCAACACAAAAACAGTTTAAATAGAATGCAGAGCTGTATAAACAGGCTAAGATGCAGTCGCTAAGCAGTAAATATTCAAAAAGCCAGAAAAAAATACTTAAATCAGTTATAGCAAATACAGTTATAACAAATGCTCTGAAATATACTGTATATTTCCAATATGTTTGAGAAGGACAGTCAGAACACAAGAAGGTTCAGGCGAAAAAGAAAAAAAAAGTTTTGTTTTACTTTTTGAAAAGGTAAAAAGGAGGAACAGAAGGCCTTATCAAATGTTCTCTCTGTATTAAGAAGAATGAGCTAATGACACTAGACTGGGAGGTGTGTCACAGTAGGGGCGGGCAACTGCAAAGCCACCAAGTATAAGAGCAAGACACCAACAGGGAGGGAGGGTGGGACAAAATAGCCTAAGACAACAAAATAGCCTAAGACAACAAGCACTACAGATTCTGAAAGTTTTTAAACAGATAAAGATTTCTGAAGATTCTGAATAGACAAAGTGCTTTATATATATTAAATTATAAAAACAGTAATCTGTTAAAATAATCAAAAGATACTTATATTTTGTAGCTCAGTTGCGGTCAAACAACTTCTCTAGCCTGCACCAAAGACCAGAACAACAACTTTTTTTTTTTTTTTTTTACAAGAACACAAAAGAACCAGCCCCCACTAGCCAAGAGATAATTACACAGAGTAAATGTTTCAGTTTATACAATAGCCTAAGACAACAAGCACTACAGATTCTGAAAGTTTTTAAACAGATAAAGATTTCTGAAGATTCTGAATAGACAAAGTGCTTTATATATATTAAATTATAAAAACAGTAATCTGTTAAAATAATCAAAATATACTTATACCTGAATGCATGCGTTATGTGGCGGATCCTGGCACCTGACAGGCAGCCGACAGTAACTTTTTCCTTGTTTAGCCCGGTGAGTGGAACATCAGTGTGCCTGACTATAGAGTCACCTATGACTAGAGTGTTGGGTACGTTATGCCTTACGGGCTGTAGTTGAGTGGCACATTGAGTATGTGGAGTATGTGTCATTTGGGTTGTGTTGGGGGGTGGAGGTTGCTTGCATTTCTGCTTTGGAGGTCTCTGTTGTTTGGGCAGATTAGTACAGAGAGCCTCCGCAAATGTAGGTGTGTGTTTTGTGGTTCTGTGTGTGTGTTTTGGTGGTGTAGGTTTTGAGGGACTATGTGATGAGTGTGGTGCAGTGCAAGTGTTTACCTTCTCCTCTTGACTGTCTAGGCCTGTCTTTGGTAAAGAGAGCTTTGCTTCCAGTTTGGCTATATAAGTGCATCTCTCACAGGTCGTAGTGTTGGGTGGTAGGAGGAGAGGGTTGTCTGTGTGCATGAGGCAATTGCTGCATTGCCTCAAGATGCCCAGATTCATCAGGTAGACAGGAGAAAACACCGGGAGCTGACCTTTGGACATGCCTGAAAAGGTGCTTATTTATTAAGTACTAAAAATGTTTTCCTCTAGACAAGTGAGGAAAGTTGAGTGCTGTAGTAATTTGTAACTTATTTAGTGCTTACAATGAGTTCTGAACAAGTGCTGAGATCAAAGAAACAGATGAGTGCTAAAACTAAAGCTGGCTAGTTGCAAGGGAAATTTTGAAAAACAGACTTTATGGCGCCAGGAATAGTTTAACCCCAGTTAAGTGGGGGGGGGGGGCTTAGGAGCTCACAAACAGTCCTGGACACAGCAAATCCGTATCTGACCTGCCACAGGAAAGGGGGGAAGCAAGCTTAGAATTTTTTTCCAGTTAAGTGGAAATGGAGAAAGCTAGAACAGAAGTTAATTCAACGTTAGGCATCTGAGTGGGTTGGCCTTCACAAATGTTCTCTATTAGATTGAGTGAACTAATGACACTAGACTGGGAGGAGTGTCACAGATCAAATATACAGTATGGGCGCGCAACTGCAAAGCCACCAAGTATAAAAATACACAACAGTAGGGAGGATGGGTGGGAAATACAGTTCCTAGCTGTAGCCACTAAATGAAAGTTTTAAACAGATCAAGGAGCAGACTAGAGAATGCTTTTAACAGGCAAAAATGCACATAAAGGTTCGGACAGAGCAATCACAAACAGAAAATACAACTTTCAGTATGAAAAAGCAGTTTACAGTAATGTTAAAACACTTTAAAACAGTACATAAATGCAGTGAAACAATAAAAAACGCTTTATAACAGTGCAAAAATATAGCACATCAACTGTATAGCACAATTATAAGCGTTTCAGAAGTGCAATTCACTGAAATAAGTGTAAGAAATAACTTAGCCTGCTCTTGGAATCTTAAGGAATTTCCACTTATGCAATGCAATCCAGAGCCTGACAATACAAGCAGAGCCTTTATAAGACACAGGGTTTATATAGCAGTAAGAATGGAAGAGTTGGGAAGATCAGATTACTCCTCAGCCCCTGCAATTACCCAATCACTCGTACTACAGAAGGTCAGGAGGCCTTGTTACTCTCAATAATGAAGACAATCAGCAGAAAATGGCTGCCAGAAACACTAACAAAACTTCCAGGCTACACAACAGGCCTCTATCAAGATTATGCCACCTGAGCAGAACACAGAAACCTCACTTTAAAAGCATAGAAAGAACACCCGCAAATAGAAACTCCAAGTCTCAGTATGAAAAAGCAGTTTACAATTTAGTAATTTAAATAAAACAAAAACAATTATAGTAACGCACACTATTACAGTTCCTAGCTGTAGCCACTAAGTGAAAGTTTTAAACAGATCAAGGAGCAGACTAGAGAATGCTTTTAACAGACAAAAATGCACATAAAGGTTCGGACAGAGCAATCACAACCAGAAAATACAACTCTCAGTATGAAAAAGCAGTTTACAGTTAAGTAATGTTAAAATACTTTAAAACAGTACATAAATGCAGTGAAACAATAAAAAAAGCTTTATAACAGTGCAAAAATATAGCAGATCAACTCTATAGCACAATTATAATTTTATATATTTTACATAGGTGGTAATCCATTAAGTACGGAAGAAGTAATTAGGGACATGGGGACCCAAGTTAATAACAATCTCTCATTTGACAACCACGTAGCCAAAGTGGTTAGAAAAACATTTTATATAGCCCACCTAATCATGAAGGGATTCACATCTAGATCAGGGGAGGTCATTGTGCCTCTTTACTCATACCTCATCAGGCCCATAATTAAGTACAATGCCCCTTTTGGGATGTACCTTACCAGACACCTGCAGCAACTGGAAAGACCCAAAAGTACCTCACCAAGAGGATCAATGGGCTCAAACAGACGCCATATGCTGCCCGTTAAAGAAACTCCAGCTCTACTCAGTGGCATACCGCCTGCTCAGAGGCGATCTGTGCCTGATGTATAAAGCCATGTCCAACCCGGAATTAATGGACATACTGCACCTCAGAAAATCCAAATCCCATCGAGCTACGCGCTCGAGAGACTTGAACCTCAGCACTGAAATAAATAGGACATGCTGGAGAGACAGATTCATAACCCAGAGGCTCCCTTCACTCTGGAATAAAATCCCAGTCCAGGTTAGGCAGAGTCCCTCATTGACTCTCTTCAAGAGGAATCTTGATGAGTGGATGGAAGATAGTAGGTTTACCCCAGGTATCACTTCTGTGTCACTGTTAGACAGAGGCACAGTATACTAACCTCGAAAAAGGGCATAGCAAAATTCATTTAAAATGGGTGGCGAAAGCCAAACACACTCTGGCTAGGCTTATAAATGCCCTAGGGCAGATAGCCTAGTATGAACCTATGAACCTATAAATGCATCTATCACACATCAATACATTTATTCTCTCTTTGCACAATAGCTTTCATTCTTGCCTAGTCAGGGACGGGGAGATGCGCTGTAGTAATAGCTTATTTCTAGACGCTAGAAATCCTTCATCTGTGTGTTTCAGATTATCACATAGGTTAGATTTTTTCCATATTTTCTTTAAAATATTGGAAGGTTTGGAGGCTTTTAGTATGGTTCTCAGGTCTTCGATGGAAAGGTTATGCTATAGTACGTCCTTCTAATATTTTTGCATATTTTGCTGAGTATGTTCAAACAGGAGGAAGAATTTACAATGGTTTGAAAATCCACTGCAGTCCATGGCTGTACTACTCTTACAGTAGGTTCAACCTCTCTATCTCTAGCTGCTACAGGGTTTGGGACTTCTTGCAAGGGGTGTGTGTCTATGTGGGTGATATGTCAGAATCTGTCTATTCTCCTGCAGATAGGTTTGCAAGGAGTGCCCACTGATATTCCTCCCCATCAGTAACAATTGCTAATTGAGTAATGATGTTTTTAATCTTACCCAAAGTGCTAGTTTTTTGCTGGTCAGCCTTTATTAGGAAATTGTTTTAACTTTCCCCAGGATGTATGTTTATGATATAATTGTTTCACTTTACTCTAGATGATTGTTACCGATGAAGTGACATCCCAACCCCATTTGCGAACAAAATAGAAAAAAGTGATGTGGATAGATAGATGGATGGATTAGCTATATGCATTAATATATGGTCCAAGGTTACAACAGGTCAGCAGTGTTGGCAAAATATAGTGTTATAACCTGAATCAGATGGGAGACTGCAAGTACTGGCAGTAACTTGGGATGTATCTGAGGAAGTGACAGTTATTTCTGCAAAGCATACCTCCACCTGTCCCCTCAGGGAGGGAAAAATGTCAGCTTATTGAGATTGTGGTGGGTGTTAAGGTGGAAGGGGTGCCGAAGATAATGGTGGCCAGTGACCATCTGATGATTCTGACTATACAATTGACAACTTCTCTAACTGTTGTATAGGATGCATACCCCAGGAATGGGAACTTTTACCTGCACATTTTTATAAAGAGTTAATTTTTCTATTGGCTTCCTGCAGCTGTGACAACCTAGCAGAATTATATTTTGAACATCTAACTACAGATTCCTTTTCCTTATTTTTAGATTATTCCTGCCAGTCATTAAAAGCTGACCAACAAGTGGCTAGTCCCTTGTTACCTTTCTATTTCAACCTATTTTTTAGATTTTCTAAAATTTTCTTATCAAAAGAACCTTTTTCCAGAAACTTTAAAGCGCTATCACTTCTTGTGAGCTCACACATTTTAACAAATAATTACAACTGTCTCTACCATTGTTATTGAACATACACCTGCCTGGAGTCCCCTGCTCTGGCTCCTTAGTCCGAGGTTACGACAGGTCAATGGTGTTGGCAAAATCTAGTGTTATAACCTAACTCAGAGAGGAGACTGGAAGCACTGGAAATAACTTGGTTGTATCTGAGTAGCACAGCACCAAACTGTTAACGTACTAAATAACTTTCACACGAGACAGTTCAGCAGTGAATAACATTCTCCTTTAATTGCACAGAAAGACGTGTATATGGGAGACTAGGCAATCACATCCTGTCTACTCAGGTTACAAGAATCATCACACTGTATAATCTTTTTTTCAGTAAAAGCAACATTATTGTAACAATTATAAAACTATGACTAATTAGAACACTACATTAATATAACATACATTAATTTTGCTAAGATCTCATGACTGCCTGTTTATGACATTCCATATTCCGAATTTCATCACAGAACATTCTACTCACAACAAATTTTATACTTTTCTAACCCTGTCAGCACTTGTTAATATTAGGCAGGAAGGAAGCTAAGAAATGCATACTGAAGGCCATTCTGAATATTACATTCTGCTATGAAAGCATATTATAAATGAAATGCACAAACAAGCATTTCCCTTATCTGTACTTTTCACCCTTCAAAGTCAAAGTAAACGTTATTATCGATCAGATTTACCTAGCAGTGCCAGCTGAACTAAATTTTGTTGCTTGGTCCCAGTGCAAGACATAACATAACATATAATTAGAGGGACAGTAAGAGAGATTCATATACAGTAATAATTAAGATACTTGACAATGCATAAATTTACCACATATTGGACAATGAGACATTAGACAGTATTATACTAGTAGGTATTGCACAGGCTAAGACTTCCCATTGTGATTTGTTTACAATATTGCACATCCACATTTGTAGTGTGATAAACTCTGGTCATATTGCACATATATAGAGTGATGACTCACTCTGGCTATTGCACTAATAGTAATAGAAGAGATTGGCTAACTGTTCCAGTTATTAAGTAATTTACTACAGACAGTATACCACAGCTTGTGGCATGTTGATCCTGTTATATACTGTCATGCTTGACATTTGAGTTCAACAGCCTTGTGGATAAGGGGAAGAAACTCCTGTTCAGTCTAGATGTTTTACAGTGGAAGCTGCTATATCGTCTACCCAAGGAGAGGCGGAAGAACATGCCATGCTCAGGATGAGTGGGGTCGTCTATTATCTTCCTAACTCTTCCCAAACACCAAATCTCTTGCAGCTCATCCATGGATGGGACTGAGGAACCGATGTTTTTTTCTGCTGCCTTCACTACCCTCTGGAGAGCCTTGCAGTTAGATGATTTTCAGTTTCCGTACCATACGATGATTAGTGAGGATACTCTCGATGGTCCCCCTGTAGAAGGCTTTGAGGATGCTCTATGCCAGGTTTGCCTTCTTCATTTTCAGTAGAAGATGCAGACCTCGTTGTGCCTTCTTCACTGTGTGGTTAATGTGAGTCATCCAGCATAAGTCATTGGAGATATGCACCCCCAGGAACTTGGTACTTTTGACTCTTTCCACTGCCACCCCCTTAATCTCCAGATGTTGAGGTACTTCCTATGTCCTCCTAAAGTTCACTGTTAATTATTTGGTCTTGCTTACATTTAAGGCCAGATTGTTGCTGCTGCACCAGCCTATTAGATGCTCTACTTCCCCCCTGTAGGCTGTTTCCTCTCCGTTCCTGACAAGACATACAACAGTGGTATCGTCCACAAACTTGATGATTTTGTTGGATTTATGTTTGGCCACGCCATCATGCGTCAGCACGGTGAATAGTAGAGGACTCAGGACCTAGCCTTGTGGAACACCTGTGCTCAGAATGATACTGTTTGTACTGTTATTTTCCACACATACATATTGGGGTCTGTTTATGAGAAAGTCCAGTATCCAGTTATATATGGGGCTGTTGTTGCCCAGATTGATCAGCTTTGCTATCAGATTCTGGGGGATGACAGTGTTGAAGGCAGAACTAAAATCGATGAACAGCAATGTGACATAGTAATTCTTGTTCTCTAGATAGGTCAAGGATTCACAAAGTGCTATAGCTATAGCATCAGCCATGCAGCGGTTAGATCTATAGGCAAATTGTAATATGTCCAGTGTTGCAGGGAGATTTGAAGAGATATGATTCTTGATTAGCTGCTGAAAACACTTCATTACCGTAGATGTAAGAGCAACTGGTCAGTAATCATTTAGACTTGTTGGTTGAGATTTCTTGGTTAAGGAGATGATTGTCATATTTTTGAAGCATTTCGGTCGAATGGCTAGATGCAGGGATATATTGAAAATATCAGTTAGTACAGTGGACAGTTGAGTAGCACATTCTCTAAGAACATTTCCTATAATATTATCAGGACCAGCTGCTTTTCTTGGGTTTACTCTCCTCAGAGTCCTCAGAACATCAGATGTGCTGACACATAGCACCTCTTCACCCTGTTTGACAGCGAGCATATTTGCCACAGTGTTATCCATGTTGAATCTACTGAAGTAAGTGTTTAGTTTATTCAGAAATTCTGTGTTGTCATCACATGGGGAGGATACAGGCATGTAGTTGGTTATTGCTTGTATGCCTTGACAGAGACGTCTGGAGTCTCTTTGGTCAGAGAAGTGTCTCTGAATTTTACGTCTGTGGGTCCTCTTTGCCTCTTTTATACCTCTACTTAGATTTGCTCTGGCCTATCTTAGGGCATCCTTGTCCTTTGATTTGAATGCTGCATCTCATGCTTTTAAGAGCTCATATACTTCATCAGACAGCCAGGGTTTCTGGTTTGCAAGTAGGGTAATGCTTTTGATGACATCATCAACACATTTTGAAATGTAGGCCATCACTGATTCTCTATACTCCTCCAGGTCTATATGTTGGTTCTTCTCAGCTGCCTCTCTAAACACCGACCAGACTGTGCATTCGAAGCAGTCCTCTAGTGACGAGACTGCTTCCTTAGGTCATATACTTACTTGTTTGGTTGTTGGTTTGCCCCTTTTTAGCAACGGTTTATATGCAGAAACAGCATGATGGCCAGATGGTCTGAATTACCCAGGTGTGGAGAAGGTACTGCTTTGTAGGCCAACTTTACATTTGTGTACACCTTATCCAGAGTGTTCTCCCCTCTTGTTGCAAAGTTCACATGCTGATGGTAATACAGATTTCAGGTCAGCCTGATTGAAATCACCTGTAATTATATGAGCAAACTCTGGGTTCTTATTCTGTAGGTCATTTAGAGAGATATACAGAATGTTTAATGCCTCGTTGGTATTAGCACTAGGAGGAAGAATGTATACTGCTGTTAAGCTCACTCCATTAAACTCCCTAGGTAAGTAGAAGTGCCTGCATTTTATAGACATGAAATTGATGTTCTCTGAGCAGTGAGAGGTGATTATTGCATAGTTTGTACACCAACTGTTGTTTATACACACACACACACACATATATATATATATATATATATATATATATATATATACACACACACACACACACACACACACACACACACACACACACACACACACACACACACACACAGCTCCTCCACGAGATTTGCCACAGAGAGAATGAATTATATCAGCATGAAATAATGACATCCCCTCTACATATATTGTACTATCATTTATACTGGAGTTCAGCCTAGTTTTAGTGAACGCAAGTAAATAGCTATTTCTTACCTTAGTTTGTGTGGAAAGATCCACCCTTAAGTAGTTCATCTTGCTCTCCAGCAAAAGTACATTTGACAGCAGCATGGAAGGAAGTGCAGGTCTGTGTGGATTTGTTTTAGTCTGAACTTAATTTCTGCTCTAGAGCCTCTCTTTCTTAATCATTCACATCTTTTCCTTTTAATGCACTTCTCAATTCCTACTGTCTTCCAGTTTGACAGATTTCTGCAGTTTTTATCATGTTCCAGTACAGATATTTTTCTTTATCAGAGTCCGAAGACTGTGCTTAGACTTTCCCTGCATCCAGCACCCACAGCTTTAAATACAAATAAAGGATGCATAACACTGGCACCCTGTTACATTCTGCAAGCCTTTTTCTTTTTATCAAGTACTTTGTAATGATGTGATGTGATCTGAAAAGTCTAGAGAAACGAGGCCTCTTGATGTGTAAATGTTTTATGTCCAACTACATCTTATCAACAGAGTGGGTATACTGCTGCTAATTTAAATCAAAAGACTCTTGTCAACCGTCATTAATTTCAAATGTTCAGCTTGTTGACTTTGATTTCTGGTATGTTGGCTGCTCTTGCATGTATGTAAGTTCGGATTTTTCTAATGCAGAAGCAACCCAGTCTCTACACATTACCTTATTAAAAACTCTTTCCCTAAGAGTACCACTCAGGCAAATAAGTATATGCCAGGATTTTGTTTTGTTTTGTTTTTTTTTTTACGTTTTTAGCAATCAGAGGAAGAGAATCTTTTTACAATCAGGCTAGTTAATTTTTTTTTTTGACATTCATTCATTTTGCTCTGAAAAAATCAAAGTAAATTCATTAATTTTTATGTCAGTTTAAATGAATAACCAATCTTCATTTTTATGAGATGAAAATCCTGAAAGTTGAAATACCCAAACAGTGAATTTTTCCCAAGGTAAGTAAACACTTGTCCAACTCATATAACCAAACTTCATTTTCATGAGACAAAAAATGTATCCCATGGTAAGTAAACACTTGTCCAACATACCCTTTTCTCCACTGTAGTGTGATCCAAGAGTTGGTATATATAGTTGTGGGGATGTGAGTTTTACTTACTTTGGTGTGTGTTTTGTGTAAGTTTGGGCAAGTGTTTACTTACCCCAGAATAAATTCGCCAGTCAGGTATTTCAGCTTTCTCAGTTTTCGTCTCATAAAAATGAAGTTCTGTTTTATGAGGTCCAAGGTTTAGAAGCAGATCCATATGTTGGTGTGTGTGTGTGTGTGTGTGTGTGTGTGTGTGTGTGTGTGTGTGTGTGTGTGTGTGTGTGTGTGTGTGTGTGTGTGTGTGTGTGTGTGTGTGTGTGTGTGTGTGTGTGTATCTATATTGCCCTGTTTCTTATCAGTAAAATATATGCAGGGCTATTCTAATGTATTTTGTTGATGTTCTCTTGGTAAAACACTTCTGTACTGGAACATAGCATTTTTGTTCCAATGTATACAGAAACGTCTTCAGATATAACATATACAACCTCATTGCTACTTAATCAGACTGATTATATGAACAAAATCACATGATGTAATAACAATTATTCATTATACATAGAAGTTGTATAAAAAAGTACAAAGAATAAAAATTACAATTAAATGATTGGAAGGTTTTTAAATAGTTTTGATGTTAATGCCTTCATTTAGACCAGGAAGTCTAGCTGCTGAAAGTAAAAGTTTTGAACTTCCATCTTCTTATCCGGATTCCCCTCTGAGGTTTGTATTGATGTGATCCACTACAAAAAGCAAAAACTTTATTAAAGCTGAAACAGTTTAAGCTATGCCTTTAAAATGCACTTTATGAATCTTTCTTTTTCCATTGCAAAAGGTTACATACAGTTTCCCTGTGTAGAAATATTCAGAAGACAAACATCTAGTAATGTATAGTGCAGCCAGTGGAATTGCAGTCATAGTGTGTATTAGCACCCAAAGTCCTATTGATGTCTCAGATTCAACAGCAGACCTATACCGATAAATCTATACACAACTGTCAAAGGAAACATGTCATAAGCATCTCTGCAAAGTCATGCTCCAACAAAGATTTCAGGTTATTACTCCTTTATACACATAGTTAGGCTTCCCTCTTAATACTGGTGCTAAATGTAAATGACCTCATGTTATCTTCCATTTCACTTTCAAAATGGTGACAAAGTCATCCCTACCAGCAGTCACTGGGATGCAGAATAAGGCTCAATACTTTATATTACTGAGACCCATATTCAATGGGGATAGATCCTTTAAGAGAATGGTTGGAAACTTATACTCTTGTTTGGAGACTGCCTCATTGGCAGTCTCCTCTATTAACCAGTTCAGAGAATAATCCATGTCTATGAATAGGCTAATCAAGAAATCCTTCACCACCAAATGCTCACTAGTATTAATTGCTAAACAGAAAGCTCTAATAGCTTGACCCCTTAAAACGTTCCACTTTATTAATGCTAAGTTAAGTTGTTGCTCTGAAACTGTAAATGATTATTTACAAACATAGATTTGCAAAAAAGTTTAATGGAAAATCCCCTGTGCTCAGTATTTATCCAAATGTAGATATCCAAAAAAAATTAACTTCCTTGCTCACCTCACCTATAGCAAAATCCGAGAAATCAGTGCTTTGTTAATGTTATCATAATTTTTTAAAATGTTTCAAAATTATTATTCCACATAAAAATGCCAATATAATGTTTAATTAATGCCACATTAGCAAATAAAGGATGTTTGTACAACTAAATCCTTTTACCACCAGAATAAGACCAAACTGGTGAAAGCTGGGGCTATCATGTCCCCCATGGCTACCCCCTTGACCTGGTGGTAATATTTCTGATTAACCATAAATTAATTGTTACAAAACAAAATATCTAAGATCAAGCATATAATATTAAATTTAGTATTAGTGAAATTTGCATAATTAGATGAAAATAATTTAATATAGTCACCTCCAACATCCTGAAGGATCATAGTATAAAGGAACTTTATATCTACTGTGCAACAATATTGTTCCCCAGCCAAAAATCATAAGTTCTAAAATTATCTAAAAACATCTATGAATCTCTAATACGGTATTCAGAATTTTTTAAGGATTTTAAAAAGCGTCTAAATAAGTGGAGATACATTACATTTTAGTCCCACCACAGGTAAGGTAATGTCAGTGTAAAAGGAGGGTTGATAGCATCAGTGTGAATCTTTGGGCAAGTGAACATCCCTCCAACTCTAGGATGAGTCATTTGTAAAATAAAAACATATGTATCTATGTATTCAAGGACCTAAAAACATATGTATCTATGGTAATGTAACCTTGATTTCATAATCCAGTAAGCAAGTGGCTACCTTATCATACTTTTTAGTGATCTAAGATGGGAGGACTTGCTTATAACTGTCCTCATTAGATAACATTCCTTCAATCTGAGCTATCAGTCTAAGAATATGAGCTCTGATTATCTGCTGCCTAACCTAACTTCCGAATATCTCTCTAAATTCTTCAGCCATAAATCATCAGGGTCTACTTTAGTAGTTTCCCTCAAATGTTAGGCAGTGTCATGTATATACCAAGGCACCTTAAGTTGACATTTTCCTGTAAAAGCACCCTTGAAAGTTTACCAGTGCCTAGTTATACACAGGGCAACTAGTTTGCAGTGACAATTACTGCCCCTAGATTTGCAAAACAGATACTCCTGACATTACTTTATATTCTTACTGCAACCATCTAATCAATAAAGGAGGGCCTGTTGCCATGGATACGAACTTTCTCACTATCTCTGTTATCAGCTTGGTGGATATGGGCACCTTGAGGCAATGTAAAAATTGCTTCATGTTTACTGACAACCTGCTAATTCTCAAACAAAATGATGTTATGTGAAAGATATATTTACACAATGTCACTGGAGGCAAAGCTCTCATATAAAAGCACTCTGAATGTCAGTAGTACACATTCATTATCCATCGCACACAGTACAAAGCAGATACATAGACCCATATAAACTGAGGCACTTAAAAGTAAACGTCCTAAACTCCAAAGATCTTCTAGACAAAGTACACATAATAAATGCCCTCAGCAGCCCCGAATGCACTCTTTTAGAATAATATCCACATCAACACATACAGCCACATCTTGTGGAGCCTCTGCTTCTAAGCCCATAAGGCAAGCCACCATATAATCCAACATTCTGGACATTGGTGAATCCATTAGGAGACACACTGATGTCCCTCTCACCAGGCTGAATAAGAAGAAAGTTGTGGTCATAGTCCATGTGGTGTAAATGACTTGAGACATACCTTGCTAGACTATATGAAGACAGATATCATGGAGATCTTGCAATATGTGTTCCAGGCTGGCATGAGCCTAGCATTGAGCAGCATTTTGCCTTCTCCAAGGATGATGCCACAGTATGAACATAAGATGTCTGACTTTAATAACTGGCTTAGATTCTGATGTCATTCTAAGTGGGTACAATATTTGTCAGCATGGAAGGAGATGGTCAACAGAACATGCTACTTTGCCAGGGATGGTCTGTACCTCTCCCCTCTAGGCTTTTGAATATTAGCTAAAACATTGCCTTCCCCCATAGTACCTTTTTGGCAATGCCAAATTGAAAGTACTTCCAACATGCAAATCAAAACCAAGAAAATCTGAAAGGATTACTGCTCAATGCTAGGAGTCTAAACAAGAAACTGCATTCCCTACAAGCTCTCCTCACCATAGAGATTGCTGACGCCTGTGCAGTCACTAAGACAAGGTTTAAAGCCTTGGGGAGAACACCAGCAGTACAAGGCTAGAATGCACTACACACATTTAGACCAGATACTACACAGACAGGATGTAAAGGTGAAGGTGTCTCAATTTACATCAATAATAAGTATAACTCAAGGCTGGTAAACAGGACAATGCACTTGAACTTCTCCATTTTGAAATCATCATAGTTAAATTTCCATAACACTTCTTTGCAAGCTATAGGTCCCCCTGTTTGACCCAAGAAACCCATAACACATATTTAAGCTTACTGGAAACATTCACCATCAAACCCATTACCATATTCATGGATGCCATTAATACCCCACTATTTACTGGGAGTCATATACAGCACCAAACATGCAGGCACAGAGATTCCTGGATTTTGTAAAGACAAGCTCCCCAGACCAGTGTGCCAATATGTTGATAAGGGGAGCAAACATATTGGATCTGGTCCTCACTAATATGGGAGAGTGCTACATACCCCCTAGAGTAATGTCCTCTCTGGTAAGGTCAAATCACAAAATGGTCTCCTATGATGTAAAAGTAAAACCCAGAACTACAGCTACCCCTGGAATATTGAGGAACTACTCTAAGGCTAACTGCCTACTACTAAATGATAACCTGGTAAAATTTCAAGCCCCAATAAACCATGAGAACACTGCTGTCTAAACAGAACTGTTCAAAGAAACCTTATACAAGCATGTTACTAGATGCATAGAGGCAGTTGTACCCACTAGGAATAAATACAGAACTAACTAAAAAAAAAAAAAAAAGCCACCCTCATGGAATCACAACATCAATAGGCTGTATAACAGAAGGAAGAAATTCATGACAAAAATTAGGAGGTGTAGCACCCAGCAGGATAAAAGCACTCTCATCAAACTAAATAAATAACTCAGAGGACAAATAAAGTCTATCGAAGCCAAGTCTGATGTAAATTTGGCCTCCCCGGCCAAAGACAACGACAAGGCAATCTCTAGCTTATGTCCGCAACCTCAAAGGCAGTACACAATTCCATGCAGAACTCATTGTTAATGGAGCCACCTATACTGAGCCAAGGGATATAGCAAGCCTACTGGGAGACAAATTTAGCTCTAACTTTATCCCCTCTCCCTGTCAATTTCCCCTCAGGAAATACCATCAAATATAACTCCCCCTACCATCACTAGGAAACAGGTCCTCAATGCTCTCTCTAAGGCCAAGAACACTGCATCTATGGGCCCATACAATATCCCAGGATGCCTTCTAAATAGCATGAAACATGACTTATAAGACCCTCTGAAATCTCTGTTTAGCTGTAGCTTCCAAACAGGCTGCATGCATCATGAATGGAGAACAGCGACAGTCATCCCTCTGCACAAAAGTGGACCAGATACAAACCCTAGAAACTACAAACCCATAAGTCTCACTAGTCTCATGCAAAGCTATAGAAAAAATTATGGAAATGATCATTAATGACATAGAAAACCTCCAGACACTGGACTCAACTCAGTTTGATTTTGTCAAGGCATGTCATGCCTACTCAACCTGATGAACTTCTTTAAGAAGGTCAACAAAGTAATGGATGAAGGCAAAATGGTTCACACTGTCTACCTTGATCTGGCTAAGGCATTTGACATAATACCCCATGGACAAATTCAAGATGCTAGGTATAAACCCTTATGTCACCTGGTGGTTAACCAACTGGATCACAGACAGGACCCAGGAAGTTAGAACTGGGAGTTTACCTCTATAAAGAGGTCAGTTACAAGCAGAATTCCTCAGGGAGTTATCCTGGGACCACTCCTTTTAGACATTTACTTCTTTAAAGTCAAAACCCTCTGGATGACCAAATTTACAGGTGACTGCAAATTAGGAGCAGTTGTAGAATTCCCTAATGACATTTCAGGAAGGGCCAACACAGTCAAATAACTTGTATCAGAGCCATGGACTAAAACTTAATGCCAAGAAATACACAATAGTATTTTTCAGGAAGTCATCCACCCCTGTTAACTATTCTCTTGACAACACACCCTAAGAGTCAACCCAGTAGTCAGGGACTTGGAGAGACACATAGTAATCCAGCCTTTGACCATCACATGTCTACAGTAGTGAGGAAATCATTCTATGTTGTGCAGCTTATAACCAAAATTATGGCATCTAACACAGAGGAGTTCATTGTGCCACTGTATTCAGTATTCATCAGACCTGTACCCCCCCCTTGGTATGCCTACCCAGGCACATCCAACAATGGCAAAATGTCCGCAGAGCTTCCTCACTAAAAGAATATAAGGCATAAGTAAAATGTCCTATGCAGACCATCTCAAAGTCTTATCCCCGTATTCTGCCTCCTACAGGCTGTTGAGGGGAAATCCATGCCTGACATGCAAGGCATTCTCGTACCTCACCCTGATGGTCCTCCTGCATATCCGCAAAACAAACAGCTCTAGAATTAAACATTCTAATGACTTAAATCTTGCTGTGATATAAATAGAATCTGCTGGAGAGACAGTTATGTATACCAAAGACACCCCCCTTCTCTGGAACAGGCTCCCCATTTATATGACACAGAGGCCCTCCCTAAACCAATTCAAGTGTAACTTGGGCAATTGGATGGGAAACAAGAATTTCACTCCTGGTTTGGCACCTGTGTCTCTAATGGACACAAGCAGCCTGTAAATGTTTCATCTCCCAGGCCCCTGCTTGTAAATGTTTCATCTCCCAGGCCCCTGCTTGTAAATGGTTCATCTCCCAGGCCCCTGCTTGTAAATGTTTCATCTCCCAGGCCCCTGCTTGTAAATGGTTCATCTCCCAGGCCCCTGCTTGTAAATGGTTCATCTCCCAGGCCCCTGCTTGTAAATGTTTAATCTCCCAGGCCCCTGCTTGTAAATGGTTCATCTCCCAAGCCCCTGCTTGTAAATGTTTCAACTCCCAAGCCCCTGCTTGTAAATGTTTCATCTCCCAAGCCCCTGCTTGTAAATGTTTCATCTCCCAGGCCCCTGCTTGTAAATGTTTCATCTCCCAGGCCCCTGCTTGTAAATGTTTCATCTCCCAGGCCCCTGCTTGTAAATGTTTCATCTCCCAGGCCCCTGCTTGTAAATGTTTCATCTCCCAGGCCCCTGCTTGTAAATGTTTCAACTCCCAAGCCCCTGCTTGTAAATGTTTCATCTCCCAGGCCCCTGCTTGTAAATGGTTCATCTCCCAGGCCCCTGCTTGTAAATGTTTCAACTCCCAGGCCCCTGCTTGTAAATGTTTCATCTCCCAGGCCCCTGCTTGTAAATGGTTCATCTCCCAGGCCCCTGCTTGTAAATGGTTCATCTCCCAGGCCCCTGCTTGTAAATGTTTCAACTCCCAAGCCCCTGCTTGTAAATGTTTCATCTCCCAAGCCCCTGCTTGTAAATGTTTCATCTCCCAGGCCCCTGCTTGTAAATGGTTCATCTCCCAGGCCCCTGCTTGTAAATGTTTCATCTCCCAGGCCCCTGCTTGTAAATGGTTCATCTCCCAGGCCCCTGCTTGTAAATGGTTCATCTCCCAGGCCCCTGCTTGTAAATGGTTCATCTCCCAGGCCCCTGCTTGTAAATGGTTCATCTCCCAGGCCCCTGCTTGTAAATGGTTCATCTCCCAGGCCCCTGCTTGTAAATGTTTCATCTCCCAGGCCCCTGCTTGTAAATGTTTCATCTCCCAGGCCCCTGCTTGTAAATGGTTCATCTCCCAGGCCCCTGCTTGTAAATGTTTCATCTCCCAGGCCCCTGCTTGTAAATGTTTCATCTCCCAGGCCCCTGCTTGTAAATGTTTCATCTCCCAAGCCCCTGCTTGTAAATGTTTCATCTACCAGGCCCCTGCTTGTAAATGTTTCATCTCCCAGGCCCCTGCTTACACTTATCAGGGGTATCATAACTTGTCAGAGATTAGGGATGCACGGCTAGGCTTATAAAGGCACTGGTGGTTGTTAGCCTAGTACATACCAATTAACCTATGAGCCTATGTAATGTTCACTCTCTGTAAGAGCTAGGCCATTAATTTTACCTGCTTTCATCCACCTTGTAAGTCTGTGTTTGCAAGAATAATGTATAGCTGTTTTGTATCCCATAATGGTCATAGTCTTTTACATAACTTGACAGGCTGAGTAAAAGTACAGAAGGGAAAAAACACACACTTCAGAGGCTGGGTCCATTGTTACATAGATTCAAGTTCTATTGATGTCCTTCTGCTTGAGGGCAATATCTCCTTTGCTGTGTTATGAGGTTATGATGATTGCAATGGCATACAATACTACCTGACACATCACAATCTGCGCACACTAATATGCAATCATGTACTGTAAAATGTCTGAGCTGGATAAGTCTAAAATATTATAAAAGAACTTATCACTGCAGGATAATTCACTGAGGGATAATAAGATGTATTTACTATATATCACAGGGCATTACTGAGCTTGTAGGTGACAAAGTTCCTCAAGTTGCATAGTTTGAAATAGATTATCATTTGTAGAGCATGACGCGTATAATGTCATGCTGAATACCGTGGATATACAAAGTGTACACGCCCGTTAAAATGCCAGGTTTTTGTGACATAAAAAAATGAGACCACAATAAATAATTTCAAAACTTTTCCCACCTTTAATGTGACCTATAACCTGTACAATTCAATTGAAAAACAAATCTGTTAGGGGAAAAAATATAAAAAATAAAAAACATATAATAAGCTGGATGCATAAGTGTGCGCACCCTTAAAGTAATACTTTGTTGAAGCACCTTTTGATTAATTACAACATTCAGCCTTCTTAGGTACACACCTGCCATCAATGAAAGGGACTCTAATTGACCCCAAATAAAGTTCAGTTGTCCTAGTAGGATTTTCATGACATTTAATCAGTTGCCTGCTGCAGCAAAAGCCATGGTTCACAGAGAGCTTACAAAGCATCAAAGGGATCTCATTGTTGAAAGGTATCAGTCAGGAGAAAGGTACAAAAAAATTTCCACAGCATTGGATATACCGTGGAACACAGTGAAGACAGTCATCAAAAAGTGGAGAAAATATGGAACAACAGTGACATTACAAAGAACTGGACATCCCTCAAAAACTGATGAAAAGACAAGACAAAAACTGGTCAGGGAGGCTGCCAAGAGACTTACAGCAACACTGAAGGAGCTGCAGGAATTTCTGGAAAGTGCTGGTTGCGTACTACATGTGACAACAATCTCCCGTATTCTCCATATGTCTGGGCTATGGGGTAAGGTTGCAAGATGGAAGCCTTTTCTTACACAGAAAAACATCCAGGCCCAGCTAAAATTTGCAAAATGATACATCACCTCCCAAAAGCATGTGGGAAAAATATGTTATGGTCTGATGAGACCAAGGTTGAACTTTTTGGCCACAATTCCAAAAGGTAAGTTTGGCGCAAAATGGACACTTTGCATCACCTAAAGAACACCATCCCCATGCGAAGCATGGTGGTGGCAGTATCATGCTTTGGAGTTGCTTTTTTTCAGCTGGAACTGGGGCTTTAGTCAAGGTGGAAGGAATTATGAGCAGTTCCAAATACCCCTTTTAGCCCAAAACCTTCAGGCATCTGCTAGAAAGCTAAAGATGAAGAGGAATTTCACCTTTCAACAAGATAATAACCCCAAGCAGATATCCAAATCAACAAAAGGATGGCTTCACCAGGAGAAAATTAAAGTTTTGGAATGGCCTAGACAGAGCCCAGACCTAAATCCAATAGAAAATCTGTGGGGTGACCTGAAGAGGGCTGTGCACAAGAGATGCCCTCGCAATCTGACAGATTTGGAGCTCTTTTGCAAGTAAGAGTGGGTAAATATTGTCAAGTCAAGATGTGCCATGCTGATAGACTCCTACCAAAGAAGATTGAATGCTGTAATTAAATCAAAAGGTGCTTCAACAAAGTATTAGTTTAAGGGTGTGCACACTTAAGCAACCAGCTTATTGTACTTTTTTTAGTTTATGTTTTTTTCCTCCTAACAAATTTGTTTGTTTTTCAATTGAATTGTCCAGGTTATAGGTCACATTAAAGGTAGGAAAAGTTTTGAAATGATTTATTGTGGTCTCATTTTTCATATCACAAAAACCTGGCATTTTAACAGGGGTGTGTACACCTTTTATATCCACTGTACATATTCAGATATCATGCTTACTGCTCCTTGGAGCCTGTATTTGTTCAGTTTTCTTTAGCTCTTTATTTTGTTGTAATATTTTTGTTGTCCACCTACCATCATACTTCACAACCTCTTAGTGCAAGAAATCTGGACAAAGCCTGAAATAATGGGGGGAGGTGGCAAAGGCCCCAAAACAGGGACATATTTTAAATATTGTTCTTAGAAATTTAGGAAGTTGCTAGAATAACAGGATTTATGGTCGCATGCATTTTCTGAAGGATATGAAATCTAAAATTCAAATGTATGGTGTTACTTAGTGACTTCAGTTCTCAGTGATTTCGCCAGACAACTACAAATTTGATAAGGAACACAACAAAAATATAAGGCAAAAATCTGGACATTCTGTAAAAAATCTGGACAGTTGAAAGGTATGCCCACCCTTCACTAGGCAAGATTCAGGTTCTGACAGTTAACATGTAGTACATTTGAATCTATGAATCTGTAATGATGTTTGCAGAGAATCCTGTTTGTTTTTCCTTATCCTGTTTTTTTAATTATTTTTTAGCAACAATTGACCCAAAATATAAAATTTGGACAGCCAACCATAAACTCTGCTTCAAAAATGGAAGATACAGGATACAGTGACGAGATTGAAGAGTTACCAGACAGTCCTATGGAGACTCACCAGGAAGTGAATTTGTCTTATCGATACAATAAAGTAAGTCATATCTGTATTATCATATCTCATATTTGGGATCAGTGTTGCTGGATGGATATTTTTTATAATGAAATTTAGAATTATTTTTTTTCCATATCCTTGCATGCTGTTGCTCTTTTTGATATCTCCACTATTGTACAATGTTGTTTCAGTCATTCACCACTCAATACATGAAAAGAAACACTGACTGCCTTGTATCTCCCATAAGACTTTTCAACTTTCATATTCAGATTGTGTCATTTTATTAGGGTATACCTCTTATTTTTAAGTGCTCTCATGCTCTGTCTTTTGAGATTTTAAGATTGTTGAAAGTCTACATAGTTTAATGCACTGAACAGAAATTATTTATAAGGTTACTCAGTATCAATAGATTAGAATTGCAGTAAATAAAATATGGTTTGCAAGATCGTTTCTTCAAAATATACATTTTGATAAGATACTCTATGTATCTGAATGTAAGCAGTGAATTGAAAAGGCTAGTCAAGTTCACAGGTTCATAGGTAGGTACTAGGCTATTGGCCCAAGGGCCTAGGTAAGCCTAGCCAACAAGGTTCCTTGGCTTACGCCACCCAAGAAAGTTAATTTCCTGTGCCCCTGTCAAGCAGAGCAACAGAAGTGATCCCCGGGGTGTATTTCCTATTTTCTATCCACTCATCAAGATTTTTCTTGAAGAGTGCTAATGAGGAACTTTGCTTGACATAGATGGGTAGCTTGTTCCAGAATATAGGAAATCTCTAGTACAGGAATCTATCCCTTTAGCATGTCCTGTTTATTGTGGTGACAAGGTTTATGTCCCTAGAGCGTGTAGCCCAGAGCGTGTAGCTCAGAGGGATTGGGATTTCTTTAGGTGTAGCATGTCCAACAGCTCTGGGTTTAACATAGTTTATATGTTAGGCAGAGATCTCCTCAGAGTTTTTTGAGACGGTTAGTGTAGGGCATCAGTTTGAGGCCAGTAATCCTCTTTGTGAGGTACTTCTGTGTTTTTTCCATCTGCTGCAGATGTTTTGTGAGGTACATTCCAAAAGGGGTGTTGTACTCTATAATGGGTCTAATAAGTGCCGAGTAGAGGGGAACAATGACCTCTTTTTTCCTGGATGAGAACCCTTTTGTGATGAGGTGTGACACATAGAAGGATTTCCTGACTACTGTGGCAATGTGATTACCAAAGGAGAGACTACTGTCCACCTGGGTCCCAAGGTCTCTTATCACACATTTGGCATTAAGTAGACTGCTGTTTATGTGGTAGTTCATGAGTACAGAGTTTTTACCAAAGGGGATGACAATGCACTTTTTGGCATTGAGCTTGAGGCCATGCCTCTGACACCAGGCATCTGTCTCAGTGAGGCCCTTCTGTAGGATGGCCACATCATTTGGGGACTCGACTATGGCTCCTAGTTTGCAGTCATCTGCGAACTTCATTAGCCCGAGACCTTCTGTGCTAGCCTGTACTTCAGAGAAGTAGATACCCAACATGAGAGGTCCCAGGACTGAACCCTGTGGTACTCTACTTGTCACTGGTTTGAAGTCAGATTTGGAGTCTGCAGCTTTTACAGTGTGGGTTCTGTCAGTGAGCCAGTTGGTAATCCATCTTGTGACGTAGGGATTTATACCTAGTTTAGTGAGTTAAGCTATAATTCCAGAATGGGGGATGGTGTCAAAAGCCTTGGCGAGGTCAAGATAGGCTGTGTGAACCACCTTACCCTCATCTACAGCTTTGGTAACTGCCTCAAAGAAGTCAATCAGTTTCAGAAGGCATGATCTGCCTTTCACAAACCGGAACTGGGTGGGGTTCATAGGTTCATAGGTTGGTACTAGGCTATCGGTCCTAGGGCCTGTACAAGCCTAGCCATAACAATTCTCTGGCTCTTTCTTCCCACAATATTTACTTCTCTGGACCCCTGTCTAGCAGGGCGACTGACGTGATCCCCGGGGTAAATTTCCAGAGTTTGGAGGTTACCAATGTCTTTGTTTATGAGTTCCATGATGATATGTTTCATGGCCTTGCAGACCAGGCTCATCAGGCTAATAGGGCAATAATTCTCAGGATCAGTGGTGGCTCCCCCTTTGTGGAGTGGGATAACTGTTGCCCTGTGCCATTCAGTGGGCACAAAGCCTGACGTGAGACTATGACTGAACATGGTGCTTAGGTGGGAAGCCAGTTTGTTCTGAATTTCATGCAAAATGCACCCTGGGATGTTGTCCGGTCCCATGGGTGCTGTGTTTTTGGTTTTAGAGGGTGCTTCTTTTACCTGCATAGATCAGGAAATTAGGGTAATGATGTCACAGTTGTCATTTGATGTGTGATTAAATTGGTTGGTTATCTGTTATATGCTACACAGTTTAGTAGTGTGGTTTTATATAGTTGTTCTGATACATGTGATGGTTGTAAGATGTGGAAGTTTGGGCGACTGCACTTTTCTCCAAGGTATGCATATGTTATAGGTGTAGTGATTGTTACCATAGTGTACACTTGTGACACTCCTTTTTGATGTCCACGGGGTCCAGTCTGGCCATGGATCACTGATGTTTGGTACTGCTAACTGTGGTACAAGGATTCTGGTAGGAGATAGAAAATAATAATGACCAGAAGACATCTAGAAGGACCAGCACTGAGGCCAGTACTTTTCGGTGTATGTATACTTTCAGTAAAAACCTAAATGAAAACTCCAGCCAAGCTAGAACTTTCACTGAGTGACCTCTCAAACCTCTTGTATCAGAGGCACATGGGATATATGCAAATGACCATTATGAACATCAGGTGTTTCAGCTATATGGCGATTTTGAAGGTCCATGACTTTTTCTTTTTAAGTCATTTTAATGGACAATTTCAGGCCAATAAAGCCAAACTACACTAGGTGTGGATATTTATATTTCAGCCTTGTCCTCATCAGTACAGCACAAGCAGAGTGTCTGACAAAGCATATGAAACACAGAGCTGTTATACCCAGCTGATGTCCATTACCATTAGGGTGACTGCAAAATATCCCAACTAACAAACTAAAACAAAGAGTGAGGTCACACAGAAAAAACAATCAGTAAAAACTAAATGAAAACTCTAGCCAAGCTAGAACTTCCACTGAGTGACCTCTCAAACCTCTTGTATCAGAGGCACATGGGATATATATGGCAATTCTTAATACCATGACTTTTTTCTTTTTAAGTCATTTTAATGGACAATTTCAGGCCAATAAAGCTAAACTACACTAGGTGTGGATATTTATATTTCAGCCTTGTCCTCATCAGTACAGCACAAGCAGAGTGTCTGGCAAAGCATAAGAAACACAGGGCTGTTATACCCAGCTGATGTCCATTACCATTAGGGTGACTGCAAAATATCCCGACTAACAAACTAAAACAAAGAGTGAGTGAAAAGATCACACAGAAAAAACAATCAGTAAAAACTGAAAGAAAACTCCAGCCAAGCTAGAACTTCCACTGAGTAACCTCTCAAACCTCTTGTATCATGGGATATATGCAAATGACCCTTATGAACATCGGGTGTTTCAGCTATATGGTGATTCTGAATGCCCATGACTTTTTTTTTTCTTTTTAAGTCATTTTAATGGACAGTTTCAGGCCAATAAAGCCAAACCCCACTAGCTGTGGATATGCACATTTCAGGCGTCTTATGACCTCATCAGCACAGCACAAGCAGAGTGTTTGAATAAGCATAAGAAACACAGGGCTGTTATACCCACCTGATGTCCATTACCATTAGGGTGACTGCAAAATATCCCAACTAACAAACTTAAAATCAGTAAAAACTAAATGAAAACTCCAGCCAAGCTAGAACTTCCACTGAGTGACCTCTCAAACCTCTTTTTACTGATTGTTTTTTTTTCTGTGTGACCTTCTTACTCTTTGTTTTAGTGCATGTATACATCAAATTACAGATTGACTAGAAGAAACAGTTTGTAATTTTTGTTGATAATGCAAAGTTGTCCAACAATGATGATATGTAAAAAGGTATAGAACAGATAAGATGAGACTAGATAAGATAAAAGGAATATAACCGCTTAAAATAAACTTCAAAATGTTGCATCTTCAAAGCAGAAATTAGGGAAAGGGGTATAGATCTTAAAGGGAAGTATAAGCGACAACAAATGGTAAAATGACCGAGTGTAACTACAACATTTGGACAGAAATCAAGCAGACAATATTGGACACCAGAAAAGAAGGCTGGTATAAGTAGATAGAGACATCACTTTGTGTAGTATGATGATGTCATCTTAGGGCATAGGCAGGATGTTGGCAGTACATAGAGAGGTAAACACATAGAGAGAATGTTGGTAGTATACAGAGGGAAACATATAGACAGGATGTTGGCCATACATAGACTGGTAAATACATAGGATGGTGGCAGTACACAAAGAGGTAAACACATAGACTGGATGTTGGCAGTACACAGAGAGGTAAACACATAGAGAGAATGTTGGTAGTATACAGAGAGGGAAAACACATAGACAGGATGTTGCCTGTACACAGACAGGTAAATACATAGACAGGATTTTCGCAGTGCCCGGAGAGGTAAACACATAGACAGGATGTTGGCCATATACAGACAGGTAAATACATAGACAGGATGCTGGCAGTACACAAAGAGGTAAATACATTTCTCTTTAGTAACGTCCACCTCTGTAAAATCTTAGAATGTATATGTATAAAGGTAACTACTGTTTGTGTATAAGTGTAAATAGAAATGTAACTACTGTGTTTGACTGGAACTTAGTACAATGAAATGTAAGTAAATGGGGCTTTTCTTCCTACACCTGCACTGAAAATGGATATTAGCTGTTTAGACTTTCATGGTAAACAAAGACAAATAAATAAATAAATACATACATACATACATACATACATAGACAGGATGTTGGCAGTGCATAGAGGTAAACACATGGACAGGATGTTGGCAGTACAGAAGAAGGTAAGGACACATAATATTGGCACTACACAGGAAGGTAAGGATATTGGCAGGATTTTGGCAGTACACAGAAAGGTAAGGACATTGACAGATTGTAGACAGTAGGCAAGAAAGTAAGGATATAGGTAGGTTATTGGCAGTTTATTAGGAAGGCAACACACATCTTGCACATTCTCTAAATCTACAGTTCCTGTTCTCAATCCAGTTGTCCAAGTTATACTTGAATTGAGCTAGCTTCACATGGATGGGGACCCTGTACCAGTGAACAGGTAATCTCTGGTATACATACCTGTCTCTCCAGCAGGTCCTATTTATATCACAGGCAAGGTATTTAGAACTGGAAATTCTGATACTGTTTGTTTTGTGGGTATGCGGGAGATCCATCAGAGTAGGGCCTGACAATGTCTTGTATGCCAGGCATAGATCTCCCCTCAACAGTCTATAGAAGACTGAATACAGGACTAGGGCCTTGAAGCTGTCTGCATAGGACATGTTACTTGAGCCCTATGCCCTCTTTTAGTGAGGAACCCCTGTGGATGTTCCATTTGTTGGATATCCCTGGTTAGGTACATAACAAAGGGGGCATTCTTTATACAGAACAAAAGAAACTACAACTTGCAAAAAGCATGACCTATAAACAATTGAAAACATTGTCTGGAGTATAGAAAATAAAATTATCAAAATAGATGTATTAAAACAATTCCACTACAAAATGTCAAGGTAATATCATAAGAAAACTACACTGTATACACCAGAAAAAAATGAAAAGCAAACCCTGCCTACCTACACATTTCTTTGTAAAAAAAAATATACAAAAATGCAGTATACAAACACACACTTCAAAAATGAAATCTTAAAAATTAAAACTGCACATTTGATGTCCACAGAACGTTCCACAAAGTGGTAGTCAGATCTACCTTAAAAGCTAAGCTCATAGAAAATAACTGAATCTATAACTTGCAAAAATAAAGTAAACAAAAAAAGCACAGAAAAAACAGCAAAATATAAGTATCCAGTCACTTTATGGTCCAAGCAATCAACACATTGATAGAAAACATGAAAAAAGCATAACTTTACAATACAAAATACCTGCAATAAAACTTTATAAAATGTAACTCCTAGCCAACCCTTTCCCCAATAAAGGCATTACAAAAAATAATAATAGTAATAATAACAATAAACAAACAAAAAGTAAAATACTTCAAAAATAGAAAGGGAAACATACCTTTCAAAATGAACAGAGACAGTGACCATTGTGTCCTATAAATCTTTCCAACAGCCAAAAACTTGATTGAATTCAAATTATACTAAACAACCCCCACTCAAACATGTTGCTAGCCCCAAGCTCCAAAACATGATTTCACCCATTAAACCACCCTGATCTGTGACCCAAACACATAACTACATGTAGAAATATCCCCACACATTTTATTTCCTATATCAACCAAATACAATGGAAAATGTCTTAAGAAACACAAATCTTTCCAAAAAGCTAGACTACAAACTAACTAATAAACACAAAAAGAAAACCTAGCTTCTGTGGTAAACGCTCAGTCCTCAAGAAATGAAAACCTCATAAAATCCAAAACACACACTTCTCAAAACTACAGCTCCAACCAGTCAAAAAGTAAGCAATTTTTAAATCATCCCAAAAATACTGCAAAATGACTTCAAATAACATAACCTAGATTAAACTTGAATACCCATGCTAAAACCTCCTCGTGAGATTTACTTACTGTAAAAGTGCTAATATTGTTTCACAAAAGAAATATTACAAAATCACAGCGTATTAAATGAATTGAATGTTAAACCTAGGTATAGACAATACAGAAATATGAGATATTGTCAGGTCTCAATAAAGATATATTAAATGTCTTGTACTGCAGAGTTAAAGAACACATTTCAGGATGAGTGGTAGATGAAATGTGTTCCTAATCCTACAGTACAAGTTCATTCATTTATCTAATGCCAGACACTCCCATCTCATCAGAGTATGTATGTGTGTGATTATATATATATTTGTTGTTTTTTTCCATTGCATACATATAGATACTTCATCTACCTACACGTATTAGACAGATTCTATTATTAAATACAAGCATTTTCGTGAGACTAATGAATATTTTTCTTCTATGTGCACTCAGTGAAGTGTGTATAAATGTACAGATTGCAGTCATACTGTGCAGAACCACATTCTCCTGTAACACATTCAGGGTTCTACATTGTAATTATGGTTTAAGGCACAAAAGGCACTTTCATTTTTATTCTGCTGGTAAGGTCACAGTTCCAAAAGAAAGGTGTAGCAATACACTAAAATATATATTGCACGTTGCCAATAATGTAAATGACTAGCTGAACAAAAATAAATCATGCCAGTGCACTATAAGGAAAAATATTGTGAGGATGCAGTATTTTTTTCTGAAGTGCAGAAAGTTGTCTTTGCCTCCTACCAGCAGCATGGTCTATTAAAATCCTTCTCCAGATCAACAAAGGTGCCTCCTACCAACAGCATGATCTATTAAAATCCTTCTCCAGATCAACAAAGGGTCTGTTATCTAAGCTTTGAATTAGATTTTGATTTTATGGATGATGCATGTATCGCTATTTATTTTTTATTTATATTTGTTTTCTGGGGTCAACACTATCTATGCATATAAATCATATATCACTATGTATCTAAACTAGAAATATTTTGTGTTGAAAAGTAAAGGCAAACCACATAATAAAAAAAGTCTTGCCTGTGGGTTTGGATAGTATGAGTAAATTTGCGCGCGCGCGCGTGTGTGTGTGTGTGTGTGTGTGTGTGTGTGTGTGTGTGTGTGTGTGTGTGTGTGTGTGTGTGTGTGTGTGTGTGTGTGTCTATCTATATATCTAAGTATGCACACATGCATTAAAGGATTTGTGGGATGTTTTCAAAGCTTATATTATAGTGGCTATATTATGGGAGACAGGTTTGTCTACAAAGTGTAAGTGATTGATTAGTGTGGGAATGGTCAGCTTTTCACCAGGAAAATGAATTGCCAGTGTAAAACTGATTTCCCTTTTCTCCATGTTAGTGTAGTCTCAAAATTTGTATATATAAATAGCAGGTGGTTTGGAAGGCACAGCTCACTTCACAATGGAGAATGCAGCGGGACCCCCTGCAAAAATGCTGCCTTTGGCTTTTTGGCATGTGTTTTCTCTCTGGAAAGCTGTTTGTATATAAGAGTTTTAGGTCACCGGGATCATAGTTGCATGAGGTGATCAGAAATGATTTGGGGATTTGTAAAGAAGGCCTTCATCTCACCTACATCATTCTTTTTTCATGATCATAAAGTATTTTAAACACCTTTACTGAATTATCACTTAAGACATGGGCAAACATGCATTTATATAAAAGAAAACAAACAATATTAACATATTCTCACTTGCAAACATTATACATTGCATATATTCTTTTGTATAATTATCCTCAATCCAACATTCATAAACTGATCAATCCATGCATTCTCTATAACCTCACTCCTCCTTTAAAACATTATTCTGCATGTATTGTTCCCACAATTTCCATTTTTTCTATGTAATTTGTTCCTACCCAGTTATTTTATCTCTGTTACAATGTTCAATGATTTGAATACAGATGGTACAGACTTTGATTTCCATTTTCTAGTAATTGCTTTATTGGCAGCCACCAGAATTAAACATAAAAAGACCATAGTATGTCTAGACAATTCAAATCCTGTATCTCAGCACAAAAAAAAATCATTTCTTTAATTGCATCCATTTGGTCACCCAATATTTCTGACAGAGTACACTGTAGGGAATTTTTAAAGTCTGTCAGTTCATTACACTCCCAATACATAAGCTCCCAGTTATCTCTTTCTTCCCTGTCACACATTCCACCATTTGGCATCTACCTGAGTAAAAATTCTTTGAAGTCTGCTTCGGGTATTAAAATACATATGCAAACACTTCAGATAAAAATCCTAAATCTTCTAGACTTTGTTGCATATTTGTGAACCTTACATCTGTCTACCCATTGTTTCCTTTTAAGTTGTTTATCTAGTCTCTTATTTCAGTCTTCCCTAACCTACTGTGAGTGGTTCCTATAGTTATTGTGCAATATTTTATATGCCCTAGTAATTATCTCTTTTTTTAACAAACGCTTCTATTCTAGATTCAAATAAAAACTCTACCAGAGCAAGTCTTTCACTTATGGTTCCGCATTTCCTTTCTCTTTGCGTATACTCTGATATCAATCCGTGATAGGGAAGGCAGTCTCTAGCCTGCAATCCTCAAGTGTCTTCTTGGCCTCTTCTCATTCTATTATCTTTCCCTTTCTTGTTATTTGCTCCTAATGCCCTGGTTCCTTTGCCAGTTTTCTCTGATAATATCCAGCCTTCTCTTGCCTGTTCTCTGTACCCCTAATTGTAGCCATTTCTCTTGGCAGAACCTCCTTTCTCCATTCTCGTGTCACCTACAGCATTCTTATGGAAAGAGACCAAACAAAGCAGAGTTCCCCCAGCAATGTTTATAAATTGTAATTTATGTAAAAGTCTATGTTCAGTATCACATCTGAGACAGTGAACACCACAGTGCAAAAGTCATATGAATTAACACAGTATTTACCCAAAACATTTGCAGGGGCAAAACAAGCTGCACACAACATGAAAGGCTGACACTCACACCCCTGCTGCATAAATGTTGTAAATTCAGGGTTAATCATCCTCTGTAGGAAATGGAAGTGCTTAGTTTTATCAGAAATTATGTATTGCACATGCGTATGGAACTTGTGTTCCAAGGCTTACACAGTACATCACTGGTTTAGCAAGCAAGCAATGAAGAAAGGCCGATCTCCATTACAAATTTTTTTTGAAAGAAAAAAGAAAAAGTGTAACCTCCCAACAGTTTAGGCGTATGAGAGAGAGAGACAGGAAAATAAAAGGAAATCAGGTATGTTTCAGTTTGTAGAACGTACCTGATTTTTCTTATATTTTCTGTGGTTTCGTATATAACTCTCAATCTTTTATTTAAAAAAATGTGAATATGCATGCATTATCTGAAGGAAAGAAAGTCTGAAACTGAAATGCCTGTCATTATTTAGTGGTTTTGTTCCTCAGTGATTTGTCGAAAAAAAAAAAATTATGAGGAACAAAGTGACTAAATGATGACACTCATTTCAGTTTCAGAGTTTTTTTCTTTCAGACTAAGGCATATAATAATAGAAAAAAAAAGTCTGATCACCCAATGATACTTTAGTGGCTGGACTTTTATCGTTGGTATTCTCGATTTACAACGGGCATGTTGGTTGGGCTGACCAACCAGCATGCTCCTTTTTGAATGTCAATGGATAGTCATTATATAATATAGCAATAACCAATGGCTTGGTGTGGGTAATGCTGAATTTACCCATGGTTGGTGTAGTTCGTGACCAAACAATGCCGAACGTGGGTAAATCCAACATTACCTTTACCCAGCCGTGGGTTATTGCTATTATACAATAACATTATTTAAGAAAAAAGTTACTTACTTTTCTTAAATAATGTCCTTGTATAAGGATGGCTTGCTGCTCTTCCATGTTTTTCACTAGTATCCTTGGGCTTTCTTGATGTACTGCGCATTCATATGGGACTTTTGTTCCCATTCTTATGCAGTACATCAGTGCTGTAAGATCTTTGTTTTTATTTTTATTTATTTTTTTTTTTTTTAAATAAAGTAAAGGAAACTGTTTGCCTGAGGAACTCTTGATGTTGCCTTTATGCATAGTGTGCAGAAGGGTGATTATACTAACAGGACAACAGTCACTATAGAAAAGCAATGATACATCAGTTCTGTAGAAACTGCGCTGGTATCGGGAGAAGCAATATTACTGACTGCTGGCACCAAGGATGGGTGTACAGCAGGTGCAGTGACGAAGCTGTTAACGTTGTTGGGTGTGGGAAGGGAGATACTGCTACAAATTCTCTGTGCCAAAGGAGCAAAAGACTGCTGCTCACTTAATGTGGCATTTACTTTAAGGTTGTCTAGAGGTAATGCAGTTTCTGCCAGTATGAGTGGCATCACTAGGGAGGTTTGAGGTGAGTGGCCACTGAGGGGTAGTTGCACTATATATGGGTTCTTTTGGTGGTTAAGGGTACACTGTCACTGCAGGAATTACCAACTTGGGAAATTGTTTTAGTATGACTGCAGTTACTGTACTAATGTTTATTTTTTCTTTGGATGGGAATCAAGAAAACGTGAAGATCCATAGAATAGAATAGAAAAAAATAGGTCATTGTTCCCCTCTACTCGTCACTCATTAGACCCATTATAGAGTACAACGCCCCTTTTGGTATGCACCTCAAAAGACATCTACAAGACCTGGAAAGGCCACAGAAATACCTCACAAAGAGGATTACTGGCCTCAAACAGATGCCCTACGCAGACCATCTCAAAAAACTCCAGCTTTACACTGTCACATATCGCCTACTCAGAGGCGATCTCTGCCTAACATACAAAGCTATGTCAAACCCACAGCTGTTGGGCATGCTCCACTTAAAGAAATCCCAATCTCTCTGAGCTACACGCTCTAGGGACCTAAACCTTGTCACCACGATAAACAGAACATGCTGGAGGGATATATTCCTGTCCCAGAGACCTCCCATACTCTGGAACAGACTACCTATCTATGTCAAACATCGCTCCTCATTAGCACTCTTCAAGAAAAATCTTGATGATTGGATGGGAAATAGGAAATTCACCGCAGGGATCACTTCTGTGGCTTTGCTCGACAGGGGCACAGGAAAATAATTTTCTTGGGTGACGAAAGCCAGGGTGCATTTTTGGCTAGGCTTATATAGGCCCTACGGCCAACAGCCTAGTACCTACCTGTGAACCTATAATGCCATCTACAAGGTTGACATTTAAAGGTGGCAGAGTCTGTTATCTGTTTACTGATGTTTGCTGCAGTAATATAGTCATTTAAAAATAATAAAATGAATGTATTTGGGTATAGTTAGATGGCATCAGTTTTATGGTCCTTAATGCATGAAAGGTGTTTTGATGGGCATAGTGTTAGTACATAGGAATGTAGCTGCTGTATATTTAGGCTCTTTTTATTATGCATGTCCAGTGCACCTTCATGACAGACAACCAGGAAAACATGCAAAGAAGCAACCTGTAGCATTTCAGTTGGACTGGATGTGGAAGATTAGTAATAAAAAAAAAAAACCTGAAATCCAGAACCATTCAGACTTACGAGAGAGACAGGGCATAGAAAATATAAGGATAATCAGGTACATTTCTCTAGTTCATAGGTTCATAGGTAGGTACTAGGCTATTGGCCCTAGGGCCTATATGAGCCTAGCCAAAAGGTACCCTGGCTCTCGCCACCCAAGAAAATTATTTTCCTGTGCCCCTGTCGAGCAGAGCCTCAGAAGTTTTGCATAATGTACCTGATTATCCTAGCATTTTCTTTGTCCTGTCTCTCTCATACTTCTGAAGTGTTTGGGTATATAAGTTTATTATATATTTTTTTAAGAAACGAGAAGGAAAGCTGGAATCTCTGTAGCATATATTAATAGAAGAAAGTCCAGGCAACTGGACTTTTTTTATTGATATATGCTTGATTTACAATGGGCATGCTGGTTGGGCTAACCAATCAGCATGCTCATCTTTGAATGTTAATGGCCAGTCATTGTATAATATCAAATAACTAGCACCGTGCAGAACATGTTGCTAAGTATTACCATCCCAGACTTTCTTTTCCTCTCTCTACATATACAAAGCAGAGCATTGTATTTTAACCTACCTTGATGATATCACCGAGTCATTCTTCCAACAGTATATATTTTAGTTCCTTGCTTATATCATGTAGTATAAATTTAGAAAGCTGGAGAATGAAGTGTACAGAAATTGGTGCCCTTGTGCAGAGACATTCTAATACTAATGATCAAGAACCCAGGTATCGCACAAACCTTTGAGTAAGACCTTGCATTCTGCTACTGCTCAGTCTATCACTCCTGATACTTTTCTTTCTTGATAGCTCCAGACAGGAACTGATATTTCACTGTGTAATGGCAAAGCATTGTGGGGCATTGTAGTGAATACCTAGCTACTAATGTCTGCTTATGTGGTTCAGGTGCCTTCTATACTTCCAGAAGTCCCTGCTTTAAAACACTCAGAGATTACAGGTAGGAGTATACACATCTAATTACACTTTGATAAACTAAGTTGTTTTTTACAGCTCGGTCCAAGTTTGAAGTCAAGCTCTTTGGGTACAGGGGATTTATTTTCTCTAACTGCAGCAGAATGCTCCATTTTGTTTTAAACTGTGATCATATTGTGAGTGTAATTGTTTTCTTGTATAACCTGTGCAAAAGTTATTGTTTACATTTTCTAACAATAACATACCTGAAACTGAACTATGATCTAGTTTACTACATGACATAAATGCAAACAAAATAATTACTTTCCTGTCTGTGACATGTCGGTCACCTGTTGAGTTATACATTTGTCAGCATTATATTGTGTATTTTTACTGATAAGTCATGCTAACATTCTGTGCAAATGCATGTAATGTGGAGCTTTTCTTCCCAGGCCTCCACTGAAAAGGGTATTTGCCTAGTCTGACTTTCCCAGTAATCAAAGACAAATAAATATGTAAATGTTAAATAACAGAATTGTGGAACTTGATGAAGTGACAGCTAATACCCTTATTCATATTAATAATATGCCAGTTGTCCACTTCTGTGTATGTATTCTGAGAGGAATTTTTTATCCTCTGCAGAAACATTCACTAACAGAAAAGCACCTTTTACCAAAGACAGTAGGAAAGAATGCATTTCTCAAATGTTACTTGTCATAGACTTCAGAACGGTTTATTACCCGAATATGTAGTGGATTATGGTAACCAAATGCTATTCAAAGAAGAAGGAGGACAGAATTTTGTATCAGATAAGAAGCATTTAGCCCATCTTGTCTATCCAGTGCCTTACCCATTTCATAAGCTGCAAATGTTACAAACAAACTTATTTTCCACCTATTAATTACTGTCATCTGTCCATGTCTTTTTGAATTACATAAATGAATTTTGTCCCTAAAATATATTTGAAAAGCTGTTCTAGTTGTTTATCACTCTTTCTATGAAAAAAAAAGACTGTGCTCTTAAAAGCCTGTTTGAGAAGGCTGTTACCTAGTCACATATAGCTCTTTCTTTGAAAACAAAAAACTTATTCTATGTCTCCTCTGCCATCTTCAGATTATATCATCATAGTCTCTTAACATTTTATTTTCTGTGAGTATAGCCTTCTAAAGTCTATGTAGTCCTTTGAGTTACTTAAATGTTTTGATAATAACTACTACTTTCTTCAAGAGTGTACATATTAAATTGTTCTAGTTTCTGTTTATATGTTATGATAATGGTCACTCATCACTTTTTTTTACAGTTCTCTGAATTTGATCTGTCCTGTCTGTGTGCTTAAAAGATAAGGTCTTCAGAATCCACACACTGTTCTACTTGGGTTCTTATTAATTACCTTTAAAGAGACAGAACAAATTCATGAATCCATCTGCTGATATAACTTTTCCTATGTATCCAAGTAAGCCACTGGTCTTCCTTGCTGTTTTGTCAGATCACTTGCTTATTTACCTTTGTATGTTATATTTATTTATTTTATTTATTTAACATTTGTTTACTGGGAAAGTCCAACTTGGAACGAGACAATTTTCAGCGGAGGCTTGGGGAGAAACACTCCAGACACATGTCTTTGTAACATGGAAGGAAACAGGAGCACCTGGAAGAAATCCACGTGATCGTAGGGAGGACGTGCAGACTCCGCACAGAAGGCACCCCAGCTGAGAATCAAACCTGAGAGCCTGTTGCTGTGAGGCAATAACCCAAACCGCTGCACCACTGCACCATCCATTATTACATGATTATGTTATGGTTCCTTTCCAGCTCTGTAGCCCTGGCAACTCTGTAATATTTGTCCTGATTATTCTTTCATAGTATCTTTATTATGTATTTACAACTAATTTAAGCTTCTATATTTCAGGCAATTCCCCCAGTCTTGCTATACCCTTCTTCATACTTTCTAGATCTTTTTGCCTTGTCAATCACCCCTGTTGCATTACTATGCAATATTAGTAAAAAGAAGTATTTTCCTTCCAAACCATTGGTAGTTATTAGACTAGAAGAGAAGCCTACTGCAATTTCCAAAGAGCACTGATTGGATAGGTGACATGATCAGAGTCAATCAGTAGGGAAATGGAGGCTGAAGGAATCAAACCCTGGACTACAGGAAACAGTTCATTAACAGCTTATAGCAGCTTATAGCTTTAATCCTCTGTGCTAACTAACAGTGTCACATACACAGATCACAGTACTGTCACCTGTGGTACCCCTTTGGTGTTCAGCCTTCTGTCCAAGTGTATTTCAGTTGCTATGACATTTTGTTCTCTTTTATCAAGCTAATCTTTTTTTTTTCTTTTTTTTTTTTTTTTTGTAATTTATTTATTCCCCCCTTGGGACATTGTGTCACTGGCCCCAGTGCCACATATCCATGGGTCTATTAGCTTGTCTCTTCACTCCTCTAACTTGCTCCAGTATTGCTACTGGGGGTTCTGCCATCTGCACTTACATCCTGTTTGTTTCTTTAGTTTATATGCCCTACCCACTCCCTGCCCCACCTCCCTTGCTCATCGCTTACATTTGAGGGCAACTTCTCTTTTGAACCACACCTCCCACAAGGAAGCATTATTGAGAGACACCTTCCAACCTGGGGTAGGCATACCTATCTCTCCCTGCTGCTCCATCAGTTGCCTGAGCTGCCAATCAAACCTGGGTCAACTGAGCCATAGTCAGGGCTTTATCCTTCTATGCCACTGGAGTAGCTTGTCTAGCCAATCTTGAATGCTGTGTGGACTGTGGCTGAAGGTATCATGGTGGGTCATTATTTAGTGAGACTGACTGTTCCTTAACAGGCCTCTGGTCCTTGTTTATGTATCTGTTCCATACTGATCACTGTAACAAGAGACTTGCTTAACTGTGTTGCTCTGTGAGAGCTATTATTAGACTATTTCCAGTTCAACATCCATTTAAGTCTGAAATAGCATAACTCTGAAACAGCAGTTTGTGTCGACATAGCTTTGTCTGGCTCCTTTGTGAATTTTGCTCATTAGCTTTGATAAATAATTCACTCTTAATGTGTCTTTCATGCATTATATCGGGCAAGTATCCAGGGCATCACGTTGCAGTTTCCTCGGGCTGTGAATTAGATGGAAACCTCAAGTAGTGGATTGCTAGGATACGTTTACACTGAATTCGGGACATAATGGAGACACAAGATCAGCATCCATAAATCTATGAGAAGCAGATTGTCTTAGATGGAGTGTGAAATTTTATTTTGCTTGTTCTGTTTTAAAATTGCTCATTCAGTCTTGCATATTTGCTGATATGCATTGTGAAACTGTTATACGTATGGAGTATTAACTTTCAAAGCCCTGAATGTGAAGTATGTGCTTAACCCCACAGTGACACTTTTACAAGGGACAAGGCTCAGTGTGGTGGTCAACAGTCCAAGATTACTTTAATATTTAACAGAGCCCATTTTCTAATAACAGGGTGCTAGGCTGTGCAGTTCTCTACAGAGTTACTGCATGGGAATATGGCAGAAACATATTATGACCTGGCAAAAAGTATAATCATAATAATAAAGTCATAATGTAAGCAACATGGCAGGCTTCAGAGAATTTTCTTAAAAGTATGTTTGGTATTAAGAAGCTGGTAAAACAAACTACAGGTTAATTACAGTATAGTGAAATGAAGTAATTTGCTTTTGGATCATACAACTGCAAGCTCACACGTGTGTGTGTGTGTGTGTGTGTGTGTGTGTGTGTGTGTGTGTGTGTGTGTGTGTGTATGGGTTTACTTTTAAATCTCAAAAGACTGAAAGGCTGACTTTCAGTATCTCGAGACTTAAACACAGAACAACCAGTATACCGAATTATTAAAAAAATGAATGTCACTATACCGAAAATTCATAATAGCGAATTTTCAGTAAGCGACGTTCAGTTTTTTAGTATGACTTCCACCACAACATTACAAACACCACCTCCCCACTAAACCCTAAGACACTAAACACACACACCCCTACAAAACATATGACTAAACAGGGGGCAAGCCCCCCTGTATCACCCATGTGGGGGGGTTGCACCCCCCACACACCCCCACTTATATATACCAACACCGAGGTCGCAGTACTACGAACTACAAAAAAAATACCTTTACGCACCCTAAACTTTATTCACACACCATCACACATACATGCAAAAAACACACATACTACACATCCAAAAAACACACCGCCTTCAACACTAACACACACACAAACTCACCCATCTAACCCATCCAACTCCCAAAACTTCCCACAAAACTAAAAAAACAAAAAACCCTACCCAAAACCCTTAAACACTAACAACCTACCTGAATCTCTGTACACAGCCACACATCGTCCACCATATTCAACTCCCAGACCACAATGCACTGCAATCACAAACCACAACACACCACACCAACAGCAGATTTGATAATATAACATTTTGTAAAGTGCAGTTTCGATTAACTACACTTTCGATATTTTAGTCTTGAGATACTGAAAGTCGATCTTTCAGTATTCGAGATTTAAAAGGTATCCCATATATTTAATATATACATATATATATATATATATATATATATATATATATATATATATATATATATATATCTACTTACAGAATCCATTCATTACAGCAAACATTTGGAATGCTGACCTTTTGTTTAACCAGGTTCTGAGATTGAAATTTCATAACTAAAAAATGTTGATAGCTATTTCATGGAGGTCACAGTACAGTAGGAAGTGGGAATCTTCCCTTTCTCCCATGTTGTGTGATCTTAGAATTGGTATATATAAGTAGTGGGGGGTGGGGCAGAATGCAACATGTTTTTATTTTTTCTAGGTTTGCTTTAATTGACGTGAGGTTCAATCTTTTGGGATTAATATTTTGTGCTTTGGATGTGGATGCTCAGTGTAATGCCTTAGACCCATATGTGTGTGTGTGTGTATGTCTATATATATATATATATATATATATGGTAACTTAAAAGATAGAGTGGGCATTTAGTAGAAAGTTTTTTGTGGGTGTAAAAAAGAGAGGTAATGGACAAATGAGTGAATGGTCATTTAAGTGAATCACATATGGCTGAATTTAGTTTTATATAGTGTAGTTAAGCAGGAATATGCAGGAAAATTTATGTTTGAATGAAAAAAATGGTGGTTGTGAAAATGTGCAAGACCGTGTTGATGCAGTTGTTGGGACCATGAAAGTGTTTGTAGGTTAGGATTAGACTAAGGTTTAGGTTCTAAGTCATTTTTTTCATGTGTAGTAGCACTGTTAGGGAAAGGTGTAGGGTTAGGGGCAGGAGTAGGCTTAGGCTTACAGTTAGGGTTAGCTCAAATGAAGAAAGATGGTGCAGGGGAGCTAACTGTAACTCTAACCCTATCCCTGCCCTTAATCCTACACATTACAGTATGAAAATCTCTTTTCCTAACCTTATCACTACCAAAGAAACACTTGATCTGTTTTGTAGCTGTAATTTTGATATAGGGATTTTTTATGGGAATGAAGTATCCAGTGTTTTGTGATTCATTCTTATGAGTCTTTCATTGTTTTGTGATACTTTATTTTCAGTTTGCTACTCTAACTATATAATTTTATATATATATATATATATATATATATATATATATATATATATATATATATAGATTCACTTTATAATCTCAAAATACTGAAATATCGAATTTTAGTATTTTGAGAATATAAAGCTGAAAAACCAAAACACTGAATCCCGAAAACCGTGAAATTCAAAACTGCGAACATAAACGTACCATACACCACATAACACATACACCGGCCTCCCCACATTACAACAAACAAAATACACACAAATACAACAATACAAATAAATAAACCTACCCCCCCCACACACACACACACACACACACACACACACACACACACACCCCTGCTACTTATATATACTAACTCTGAGGTCGCACCAAACAAAAAGACAGCAAACTCATCACTACACACTCTAGAGTCCCCTCACATAGACACATCACAAATGTACAAACACCACCACTTTCAACAGTTAAACACTCATACTCTTACCTACCTACCTTAGCGCACAACTACAACTTCCGAACACACTCACATACACTCAAATCCCTACCCAAAACCCATAAAAAAATATTCGCTTACCTTAATCTCCAACCATAACTACATACCAAATGTAAATCAGGCACACAGTACATCCCACTTCGCGTAGTGCACCACCAAAAACACAAATCCGACATTTCCGGATTCACGGTTATAGGGTTTCGCTATTTCAGAAGTTTGACTTTATAGTCTCAAAATACTGAAATTCACTATTTCAGTATTTCAAGATTATAAAGTGAATCTATATATATATATATATATATATATATATATATATATATATATATATATATATATATATATTAAACAATATACACGGATTCACTTTATATCCTCAAAATACTGAAATATCGAAATTCAGCATGCCATGGCTATAAAGTGGAAACCTGAAAAGAACGAAAACTCAGAAGCGTGAAATTCAAAATCTCGCATACTGGAGATTTTGAATTACCGCTTCTGGTGTACGCAAACACACTCTTTCTCCCCACACACAAACACAAGCTCTGTCCTACATAAAAAAATGGGGGCAAGCCCCCCTGCACCCCCCATGTGGGGGGCTGTGCCCCCCACACCCCCTACTTAAATATTCTAAGTCCGAGGTCGCACTACATACAAAAACACACAAAACACCACCACACAAGCTACATTCTCGTCGCACACACACATCACAGTAACAAAACACACCAACACACACCACAGCCCGTACCCAAAAACCCTTAACACATAAACACTTACCTGAATCCATAACCACAGTGAAACACCAGAAGCGCTAATTCAAAATCTCTGGTTTGCAAGATTTTGAATTTCGCGCTTCTGAGTTTTCGTTCTTTTCAGGTTTCCACTTTATGGGCTCGAAATACTGAAATTCGATATTTCAGTATTTCGAGCTTCTAAAGTGAATCCATATATATATATATATATATATATATATATATATATATATAGATATGAGACATGGTTTAAAGCCACTGAGAGCACACCAGCAGTGCAAGGCTGGAACGCCTTCCACCCATTTAGACCAGCTACGACACAGACGGGGACTACAGGTGGAGGTATCTCTATTTACATCAAAAATAAATATACCTCAAGGCTGGTTAAACAGGACAATGCACTTGAGCTGCTCCATGTTCAAATCACCATAGGAAAAATCCAATTTTACTTCCTTACCAGCTATAGGTCCCCCTTAATGACACAGGAAACCCATACCATGTATTTAAACTTATTAGAAATACTAACCATCCAACACAGTACCGTATTCATGGGAAACTTTAATTACTCCACTATTAGCTGGGATTCCTATGTGACACCAAATGTATAGGCACATAGATTCCTGGATTTTGTAAACACAAACTCCCTGAACCAGATAGTCAATACACCAACCTTGGGTGCAGCCATACTGGATCTGGTCCTCACTAATATGAGAGAGTGCTGCACACCCCCTACTGTAATGTCTTCCCTGGTAAGGTCAGACAACAAAATGTCTCTTTGAAGTAAAAATAAAACCTGGACCTCCAGCTAAACGTGGAATATGCAGGAACTACTCTAAGGCTAACCTCCTGCTATTAACTGAAAACCTGGCAAAATTTCAAGCCTCCATAAACCCTGAAAGCACTGCCGACTATGCAGAACTGTTCACAGAAACCCTGTACAAGCATATTAACAGCTGCACAGAGGCAGCTGTACCTACCAGAAAGAAATACAGAACTAACTCAAAAAAACAAGCAACCCTGGTGGAATCACAAAATCAATAGGCTGTATAACAGAAGGAAGAAAATCATGGCAAAAAATTAGGAGGTGCAGCACCCATCAGGATAAAAGCACAGTCATCAAACTAAACAAACAACTCAGAGGAAAATAAAGTCTATGAAAGCCAAATTTGAAGTGAATTTGGCCTCCCAGACCAAGGACAACCACAAGATATTATTTAGCTATGTACGCAACCTCAAGGGCAATACATAATTGTGTGCTGAGCTCATTGTAAATGGAGCCACCTACAGTGAGCCAGAAGATATAGCAAACCTACTGGCCAATAAATTTAGCTTGAACTTTACCCCTCTCTCTCCCCCTCAACCTTCTCAGAGGAAATACCACCAAATATAACTCCCCCTGCTATCACTAGGGAACAGGTCCTTAATGCTCTCTCTAAGGCCAAGAACACTGCATCAGTGGGCCAAGACAATATCCCAGGGTGCCTTCTAAATAGCATGAAACATAATCTATCAGGGTCTCTGGAATTGCTATGTAACTATAACCTCCAAATAGGCTTTGTGCGTCATGAATGGAGAACAGCAACAATCATCCCTCTGCACAAAGGTGGGTCATCTACAGACCCTGGAAACTACAGACACATAAGTCTCACTACTCTTATATGTAAAGCCATGGAAAGAATTATCATGGAAATGATCAGCAGTAATTTAGTAAACCTCCAGACACTGGACCCAACCCAGTTTGGTTTTGTCAAGGGCAGATCATGCCTACTCAACCTGGTGGACTTCTTTGAGAAGGTCAACAAAGCAATGGATGAGAGCAAAATGGTTCATACTGCCTACCTTGACCCAGCCAAGCCATTTGACACAATACCCCATAGGATGAAAGGAGATACTGCCAGCCCAGCTATCTGGAATTTTGTAAATAATTATATGTCATTGGTGAATATCAAAATGATTTATACAAGTTGCTTGTGTTACAAATGTATTAGAACTGTATGCCATGTGTATATTACATTGCTTGCACAAACATGTGTGTTGAAAGGGTATTTTCAAAGTGCTGCTTGAAATGTAACCACAGTGTGCCACACTGGAAAAGAACAGAAATATACATATTTTCATAGGTTCATAGGTGTGTACTAGGCTAATGGCCCTGGAGCCTTTACAAGCCTAGCCCATAGAAATGCCCTGGCATTGTGCCGCCTGATGTTAGTTCCCAGTGTCTTTATCAAGTAGAGCCACTGGAGTGATCCCTGGGGGGAACTTTCTGTTTCCCATCTACTCATCAAGATTTCTCTTGAAGTGGGCCAGTGAGGTGCTCTGCTTGACATGTATGGGAAGTCTATTCCAGAGCATGGGCAGTCTCTGGGTTATGAATCTGTCCCTCCAGCATGTGCTGTTACTTGTGGTAATGAGGCTGAGGACTCTGGAACGTGTGGTGCAGAGGGATTGGGATTTCTTTAGATGCAGCATTTCTAACAGAGCTGGGTCAGACATGTCTTTGTAAGTCAAGCAGAGATCACTTCTTAGTAGACGATATGAGACAGAGAATAGCTGGAGTTTTTTGAGTCTGTCCATGCGGGACATGTGTTTAAGGTCTAGGATCCACTTTGTGAGGTACTTTTGTGACCTTTCCAGCTGTTGCATGTGTCTAGTGAGGTACATGCCAAATGGGCCATTATATGATTGGCCTAATGAGGGAAGAGTAGAGAGAGATGAGGATATCTGTCTTCCTGAATGCAAAACCTTTGGTAATGAGATGTGCCACATAGAAGGACTTTCTGACTACAATGGCAATGTGGTGGTCGAAGGAGAGGTTGCTGTCAACCTGTGTCCCCAGATCTCTTATAACACCTTCAGTGTTCAGTGGGCTCCCATTGATCTGGTAATTAGTGGGAACTGAGATCTTCCCAAAGGAGATGACATAGCATTTTTTGGCATTAAGCTTAAGGCCATGGTTTTGACACCAGTCATTGGTCTCAGTGAGGCCTTTCTGTAAGATGTCTACATGACTGGGGGAGTTAATAACGGCTCCCAGCTTACATTCATCTGTGCACTTGGTCAGTCAGAGTCCTTCCGTGCCAGCCTGGACTTTTGAGAAGTAGATACCAAACAGGAGAGGACCCAGGAGCAATCCCTGTGGGACTCCACTCGTGACTTGTTGGCAGTCTGACTTGGAGTCTGCTACTTTCACACTGTGGGTTCTATCTGTGAGCCAGTTTGTAACCCACATAGTGATATAGGGGTTGATGCCTTGTTTGGTAAGTTTGTCAATAATTCCTGAGTGGAGAATGGTATCAAAGGCCTTGGCCAAATCGAGGTAGGCTGTATGAACTGCCTTGCCCTCATCCACAGCTCTGGTGACTTGACTCAAAGAAATCAACCATGTTGAGCAGGCATGATCTACCCTTCACAAAACCAAGTTACATGGGATCTAGAGTTTGGAAATTCCCTATATCTTTGTTAATTAGATCCATGATGATGTGCTCCATAGCCTTACATGTCAGACTCGTCAGGCTAATGGGGCGATAACTCCCAGGGTCTCTAGTCACTCCCCCTTTATGGAGAGGGATGACTGTAGCAGTGCGCCATTTGGTAGGGACAAAGCTTGAGGTGAGGCTGTGTTGAACAGGGGACACAGATGTGGTGCCATTTCACTTTGTAGTTCATGTATAACACATTCAGGGATATTGTCGAGTCCCATGGAAGCTGTATGCTGGGTGCCTGGCATTCCTCCAATATTGTGATTGGTCCTTTGGGGGTAGAGGGGTAAAGTTGGCACTGAATCTGTCAGCCAGTATGTTGGCAATATCTGTTGGCACAGTATAGGAGGTACCATTGTGCAGTAACTCAGAACAAACCCGGGTATTGCCGTGGAGATTCTTGATATAACTATAGAAGGCTTTGTGGTTGTTTTAAGTGTCTGCTGCAATTCTGCCTTCATAGCTGGCTTTAGAGGTTTTGATGAGGGATCTCAACTTTTTGTTGATGCTAATAAGGGAGTTTTTCCAATCTTGGGACTTCACCTTTTTCTGTAACAGTTTCTTCCTTCTGTTGTAGAGTTTATTAATGGTAGGGGACCACCAGATTGGCTTCCTTTTTTGGAGGAGAGCATCTTGCTTCTGTTGGGTATAGCTAGTTCCATGCATTTATGTACATGTTTGTACAGTGCATTGGTGTATGATTTGGCAGTCATGCATCTATTTTCTGTTGACATGGGTGATGTGAAGTTAACTACCTCTGTTTTTAGGAGCCCAAAGTCAGCTTTGGAGGAGTTATTCATGGTGGTTACCTTTGCGGGGGTGTGGGTGAGATGTGGATTTCCATGATGATTAGTTTGTGGTCAGATCTAACTAGGGAGGAATTGACTATTGGTGTAGAACAATAGTTGCTCATGTTAGTAATAACCAGGTCAAGGATGTTGCTTCCTGTAGTGGGGGTAAAAAGGAGCTGGTCCAGGGCATTGGACTTGATGAATTCCAGGAAGCGTTGGGCCAGTGTATTGGTGCATGAGTAGTTTTCCCAGTTGATGGAGGAGTAGTTGAAGTCACCTAGTATGAGAGTGTTGGGTTGGACCCTAATAGTTTCCAGGGTGCATAGGAACATGGAGTGAGTGTCTTGGGACATGGTTGGGGACCTAAAGCAGGCTGCAACCCGAATCGCCATCTTACCCAATGTTAGTTGTACCTAAAGTATCTCAGATGCATTATATTGGTGTCTGGAGGTGTGCATATCCTTTATGAATATGGAGACACCACCACCTTTGGAGCTTTGGTCCATGTTTTGGGGCCGAATGATGTGGAATGAGTTAATGTCTGGTAATGCAGGGGTGCTTTCTGCTGCTTTAAACCAGGTCACCATTACAGCACAAATGTCGATGTTCTCCATTTTGAGGAGTGCTTTGAGCAAGTGCATCTTGAGATTTAGATTTCTAGCATTGAGCAGCATGACCCTCAGATTACATTTATTTATAGCTGTTACAGTGGTAATTTGCTCTTTGGAAGATCCCCTAAAAAAGGCATTAGAGGGGTGGCAAAAGGCTTAACCAGTACCCGGAAATGCAGGGGTTACAGATGCAAACCATCTCTGGCAAAGCATTGAGGTCTGTCAGTCATGTCATCCCAAGCAGACAGATGCACCAGCAATTTAGCCAATGACACCAGAAACTTAGCCAATTGTTGAAGTCAATCATATTCTGCTTGTACTGCAGTATCATTCTGGGTGATGGTAGGATACTGCTCAGGGCTAGGATCATACCTGCCTGGGCCACATAATCCAAGAGCTCCTCCATGTCTCTTTTCAGGTAGTCCAGGGAAGTGCATCTCAGGTCATTCACTCCCACATGGACAGTGACAGAGTCATATTTGTACTTGTTGTGGAGTGACCTGAGTGTGTGTGTTATGTGTCAGATTCTGGCACCTGATAGACAGCGGACTGCTACCTTCTCCTTATTCAACCTAGTGAGTGGGACATCAGTGTGCCTCACTATTAAGTTACCTATGATTAGTATATTGGACAAGCTGTTTTGCCTTAGGTTGAGGGGCACACTCTGTAGGTCAGCTATATATCTTGTGGTTTGTGCTTTGTTGTGGTGGTCAAGTGTGTTTCTGCCTTGGAGGTCTTTGCTGTTTGGGTAGATTTCTATTGAGAGCCTTCACAAAGGTGGGTGTGTGGTTTGTGTTTTCATGTGAGAGCTGTGATGTTGGGTGTTCTGGAGGGATATGTGTTGCATGTGGTGTGGTGCAGGTGTTGATCTTCTCCTCTTGACCAGCTATTCCAGTCTTGGCTTGAGAATGCATGGCTTCCAATTTGGATAAATATGTGCATCTCTCACAAGTCTGAGTGTTAGGAGATAAGAAGGGAGGGTTGTCTGTGTATATGAGGTAGTTCCTATGTTGCCTGAGAATGCCATAGTTCACCAGGTTAATAGGAGAAAGCACAGGGAACTGACCTTTAGACATTCCAAGAGGGATGGCCATTATTACTAAGTACTGGAGCTGTTTCCTTATATATTCCTTTTACAGGAAAATGTCACTCAAGGTGTCTGAGTCTGTACAGAGCACTGCCAAACATTTGAGGGGAAACTAATACGTAAACCCTGAAAATTTAAGGATGAAGTATTTAGGCAGATATTCTGAAGTTAGAAAGAAAATCAAGCAGTACTTACCGAAAAATAAAGAATTAGCTTGTCAAAAATGATCAAAAGAGGGGAGTTGCATGAATGGCTACTGCCTGGATACTAGTATTACTGGTCTCAACACAGCTTCACCCTGTTGGGATACAATACTCCTTTGCTTCTTCTCTCACCAGAAGCAAAATGTTAGCACCAATCCCAAGAAGAGAAGCAAGCCACAGCCTGTTTGGTGATCAACAGTCTTATCCCAGATGATGCAAGGGTCTGCAGGCTTGTAGCATTTTTCTGGTAGATGCCTTGAATAGCAACCAGACCAATCAGGCATGTTAAGCACAGACACTAACTCTACAACTGGAAACAGTCAGGAATCAAAGCACTCTGCTCCTACTCTCACCAGGATCAGAATATAAGCACAGATTCCAAGCTTTCACCCAAAAAGCAGTAATTAAGCTTTCTGGTGATCAGCAGTTTCCAGGAAATAATGTAACTGCACTCCTTCTCTCACCAGGAGAAAACAGAAGCACTAATCCCAAGATGACTACTGAGAGGCAGAATGTGGGCTCTCCAGTAACTGGTGGTTTTGCAATAGACACTTAAATGTAAGATGAAACAAATGGTTTATCCTAGGCAGTGTGCACTAGAGGGGTTAGATGTGAAAGTAGGTAACTTAAGTTTAGTGGAGAGTCACTATTTTTAAAACAGCAAGGTAGATTAAAAGGGGTGGTCACTTTTGTATTCTGGTACTATGGAAAATCAGTAGGATGGCCAATAAATTTAAATAGTTGAAGGGGAGTGATTTCACAAAATGATAATTTTGTGCTTACACACACCAGCCAGTAAAAGCAGAGAGGAAATGAGATATATGGTCAAATTAACATAAGGGGTAGGTAACTAGAAAGGCAGTGGTGTTTAAGAACACAACAGTAACCAGGTGGGAGGGTGGTAAAAATTTGGGTCTATATTATAATAGCAAAAATCCCTTTAAGCAAATGCGAAAACACAGACACGTATTGCGCGAACCGTGAATATGCCGAAGGTACTAAACCGGGAAATACAAAAAGTCGAATCCCCATAGTCGGCCAACTCCACCTCCCACTACATACTGCTTCCCAAACAAAATAAATAAACCACATACATACACTAATCAAAACCCTACTTCTAACCCTAAAGTAAAGCACCAAACCCTACGTCTAACCCTACACTAAACCTTACGTACATTACTATCTATGCACTTAACTTAACCCGCACCCTAACCCTAAGGTCCTTAACTATAGCACACTTACCCTACAGCGATATACCAAAACAAAACAAATAATCCACACACATACATTTAACAAAACCTTAATTCTAACCCTACACTAAACCTTGCATACATTACCTATCTATCCACTTACCTTAACCCGCACCCTAACCCTAAGGTCCATAACTATTGCACGCTTACCTTATGGAGCTGTACTGCAGATGGGCCAACCATGACACTTCGACTTTTTGCATTTCGCGGTTTAGTACATTCAGCATAATTGCGGTTCACGCAATACGTGTCGGTGTTTTCGCTTTCGCTTAAAAGGATTTTCGCTAATATAATATAGACCCTAAACATTTCTGTCTGACTCACAAGAAACAGAGTTGTGGTCTCTTTTCAAGTTTCAATGTGCAGTTAAAAGCAGAATACAAGTAAAACACAGTGTAAAGAAAATGAATTACAGTATACAAAACAGAAAAAGGCAATAAAGTAATACAAAATACTACAAATAAAAAGCAAACTAACCTTTCCCTCACAGCAAACTATAGCAGAGTCTGGGTAAGCCTTTCCAGTAAAACCCCTATTGCATTATTTTAACTGTTTAAATGTATACATTTCAACAGTGGAAACTGGGATACCGGAGGTTAACCTCAGTCTAGTAAATTATAGAAAAACAACTGAAATTAAATTACTTTATGGATGGGCCATAACAGATGGTATTGGTATCTTTCAGTTTTCTGTACAGCAGGAGACACAATGTCTTTAGTAGGAAACTTTCTGTATTGTCTTTAGGATAAATTAATTACTAGTCTTGAAAGCATGAAGGAATGCAATTGTTTTATGACTTCCAGCATCTGCCAGAGATCTGAGGAGAAGCCCTTGTCTTTATATTTTTACAGGTAGATGTTAAATGCTACCAGCTATCAGTGGTTGTTTTGGGCCTGGGAACTAAAAGTCAAATGATAAGAAATTATGTCATTCTGCAAGATATCACAGAAGTAATATTTTAGATATTCATTTGAGAAGTTTCTTATTGAGACAGAGCATTCTGCATTCTGTCTTGGACATGACAACAACTAGAAGATCCATTCACCACACATCTGCCTTGCTCTAATGAAGTAAGTTTCTAGGGAACAGTATCATTCTCTTAAATACAATCAAGAATATAGTGAAGTTTAGTTTAGATATTTTTCTTTATTTATTTGAGACTGTCCTGCAATGTTGTTTTAAATATTTCCTGTGATTTTGAACTATGATGTCACTGTGAATATATATTTAATATTAGTTTATTCTTTTATTTATTATTAAATATATTTAAACCTTTCATTGCGGCTGATCTGTGTAGAGATATTTAAGTTTTGAGAGTGCTTGCATATTTATTTGGTGGCACTGTGTGGGCCACTCCTAACAGCCTTGATTATGGTTAAACTACCATTTGCATTAATATTAATATTACACAGTAAGATTGGACACCCTTTGCTAAGGGCTTAAAGTAGCTGATAAGGAGTGACTGGTGGCAATAATAACTACATTATAGTCTGGGTAGAAGGGAGCATAGCTAGTAAACCTGTGCCAGCCTTTCTCAGGTGTGTGTGTGTGTGTGTGTGTGTGTGTGTGTGTGTGTGTGTGTGTGTGTGTGTGTGTGTGTGTCTGTGTCTGTGTGTTTGTAATCAAACCTCAATCAGTGTGTGTGTGTCAGCTACTTTGTCAGGGACACGAAGCACTGGTTGGACAGAGAGAGTGCTGGAGGTCTAGGATTAGTCACTCAGCTGAGATCTCGTCTCTATAGATGTGCCAGTGGGGAGTCTTACTGGGAATCTGGAGGAAAAGGGAGAAAACCAACCCTGGACTGACTGTGGTTTCTGTGTGCTCTTAAGGGAAATTGCACTTGATGCAGAGAGCTGCATCTGGAAATACTGTGTGTGAACTTGTCATCCTCCCAGTGTAGATCTCCAACTGCTGCCAGTGGTGTGGAATGAGCCTCCTTGATTACTGGTCCAGTTTAGGGTCGTCACACCCCACCCGGGCATTGTTGACAAACTCAAGAGGTTAGGTACAAACTCATATGTCTCCCTGTGGATAGCCAACTAGCTCACAGACAATACCCAGGAAGTTAGAATTGGGGAGTCCACCTCTACAAAGAGGCCAGTTACAAGTGGAGTCCCTCAGGAATCAGTCCTTGGACTGCTCCTTTTTGGTATTTACTTCTCTGAAGTCAAGGCCAGTGTCAGTGGTCTCTGGCTGACTAAATTTGCAGATGACTGCATATTAGTAGCTGTCATTGAATCCCACACTGACACAAATGTTCTCCATGAGGGGCTGACACAGACAAGCAACTGGTGTCAGAGCCATGAACTAAAACTAAATGCCAAGAAATGTGTAACACTATCCTTTGGGAAGTCATCCACCCAACAATCATACTGACAACACACCCCTTAGAGTTGATCCAGTAGTCAGGGAATTATCCTTTGACCATCACGTGTCTACAGTAGTGAGGAAATCATTCTGTGTTGCACAACTTATAAACAAAGGTATGGTATCCAAGTCCAAGGAAGTCAGTGTTCCACTGTATTCGGCATTCATTAGACTTATCATTGAGTACAATGCCCCCTTTGGTATGTACTCTCTAATGTCTGGGTTTACTGATTAACTGTAATCCTCAGCAATTTACCAGATCATCAAATATTTTATTACTGACAAGTCAAAAATGTGAGTCAAAATCAGGGACATTCAGCAGACTTCTGGACAGTGTAGAGGAGTGACACAATGCAAAATCAGAAGTGGTGAGGTAAGTATTATTATTATTTTTTTTTATAGTGACGCTGGCAATGATCAACCAGATATTTTTTCCACAGTAATTCTTTCATAAAAAAGGACAAATGTGAAAACAGTTAAGAGCAAAGGAACAACATCAGAGACAAATGTTAAATGTTACACTAATTTACTTGAAAGTAACAAAAATAGAACATTAGACTTTGTGTATTGTCGTGCATTTTCTGCACAATAAGAAGGATGAAGCTCTGATATCTGGGATTATTGACTGACTGTAATTTTTAGTGATTTACCAGAAAGCCATACATTTTATGATAACCACATTAGCAGAAGTATCAGGCAAAATCTGAGAGAGTTGACAGGTATGTTGGGCAGCTTTTGTAGTACCAGGAATTACAATAAGATCTGGGTGTTTTTCCATATAAAAACCTGGTCTTCACATACGAAGAAGTGATAAATGCTACAACTGTCTATAGAGGAAAAAGAGAAGCTGCTGTTGTTTGCTCATTATTCTGGCTTTGAGATTTGTGTACAGCAACTTGGAGTACTTTAATGCATGGTAACTTGTTTGTTTGTAGCAAAGGTGAAATATATGGGTCTGCATCAGTTAATCAAATGCAGTATTCCACGAACACCCATTTAAATGAAACGTAATCCATCAAACGATAGTTTAAATGACATACTTTCCCTGGGTAAACAACCACTTGGCCAACCCCATGACCGCAACAAAAACAGCACTATTTAAACCCACCCTGGTGGGGGACAAATGTAGAGGGCTCCCACTCCACACCCCCTGACTAAATATACCAACTCTTTGTTCACACTACAGTGGGGAAAAGGGGAACTCCCCACTGATGGTCCACTGTTTTTTACCCTGGGAAAATCTTTGATAAAGCAATCGTTTGACACAATAAGATTTAGTTTAATTGGGTTCAACGAAGAGGTGTTCGCGGAATAGTGCACTTGATTAACTGATAGGGACCTGAAATATATTATATAGCAAACAGATGTCATTGCTATAACTGCTGGGTGAGGATTTGGGTTGGCTGGAAAATGTAACTGATCCTGTTGTCATTTGCTCATTTTAAGCAATCATTATCTAGCTTTGCAGGACCAGTATACATTTGCAAGAAGTGGGATGAACTACTACTGATATGCAAGGACAGAGTAGGTATAATTGTTGAGGCTGTCTGTGGTGGAAAATGATTAGCTGCCTGCAGTTGTTTGCTTATTATTCTGGCTTTGTAAGACTAATGGGATTTGTGTGAAGCAGTCTGGAATAGTTTGATGTGTGGCATCTGTTTGATTGGAGCAGAGGTGAAATGCATTACTTGACCATCTTCTTTTATCACAATCTGATGTCTGAATTTTACATATAAATTGCTATAACTGCTTGGTGGGGGTTGCCTAGATGAAAATAACTTATCTTATCACTTGCTCAGAAATAAGGGTTACAATGCATCACAGTATATCCACACACCAAGGCTGTTTAAGTGGATTTTGACACAGATTTACTAGTGGCCTCTGCCATGAACCCCATCTAGTCTAAAACCACCCCTGCTCAGAAATATACACAGAAGGCCACTGTAGCTTGTGTGAGAATATGGGTGTGATGTCATTATATCTGTAACTTCACTGTCACTGCACTGAGTTGATAGTCACCTCCCCCCACACTACTGCAGAGGTGTTAAAACTGTCACTGCACTGAGAGACCCTTGCAGAATCAATTCCTCTTGGACTACAAAAGAACACCCTGAACAAAGGCCTGCAATATAGTTACTCTTCTGGCTGTAGCTAGATAACTTCTAAGTATAATACAAAACAAGGTCTGAGCCAATAAATGAGGGTGATTAGAGACAGAAAAGAAGCAGTCCTTTTACAGAAGGCAAAGAAGATAACAGTGACTCACACAAATCCTATTATATATCAATGCCATGGGAATTCACAGTTACTTCCTTATGTCTGGTATAAGTCATACAAGCATTATGGGAAAGAAAAAGGTTGAGGGAGAACAAGATCATGTTAATACATCAAGCCTCATTGGTAGCCATGTTGTGGAAAACAGGCTAAAATTACAAATTAAGCACTTAGAGTGATTTTTGAGGTGTTAAAATGGGTCAGGAAACAAAAACAGAGTGAAAAAAACTGATTTTTTTAGTTCTAGGTTGGAGTTTTCTTTTAATGAAGACAAAACAAAGGCTATAGCTGTGAACTATGTGCACACATGAATTGGTTCAGTAAAACCCATATTTATGGAGACATGATAAAATGAAGTATTTGGGAGTATGGTTTAAAAATGGTTTTGTTATCACAACTAAGGATTTGTGGAAAGAGACTAAAAAGAAAATACAAAAACTAAGAAATGGGAAGTTCTTGTTTTTTGGATATGGATAGCAACATACAAGCAGTGAAAATGGGCGGTGCAGCAGTAGCATTGTTGCCTTACAGCAAAAGGTTCTCCCGTTCGATTCTCGGCTGGAGTGCGGGGAGTGCCTTCTGTGTGGAGTCTGCATGTCCTCCCCACAGTCGAGTGGTGTTAAGAAAGACATGCGTGAATGGGCGTGCCTTCATTGAAGGTTGAGCATCGAGCTGGCAACTCGGCACCATAAAAATCTACTGCCAATCATTAGCAGACCGGAGTTTCGCTGTGGCGACCCCTAACTGGGAAAAGACAAACAACAAACAACAGTTTTGTATACAGGTCAGGCATATTTTTATCATTGAGAGGAGCAGTTGTGGACATTAATTAGTAAAGAGTTGAAGAATTTTATCTGGAATGGGAAGAGGGCAAGAGTCAAGTGGAATAAGTTGAGCCTTCCAATAGAACACAAAGGTTCAGGATTACCTGATTAGAAAGGATATTTAGAAGTACACGGTTGAATCATATACATAAAACAAGCAGAAGACTGTAACTCACAGTGGAAAGGGATAATGATAAAGTGGGGAGGGGGATTCAAGAAATAAGGAGACAGCAGAATTTTGGATGCAGATCCTTGAGGAGCATAACAGCAACCATATAGAATATTATATTCATAAAGTAGCAGAAAGTATTCTAAGACATAAGCCAACATGAGAATTGAAAAAAGAGATTCTGCCAGTGGGGGATGACTTCAATTAGGGGTCCAGAGAATAGGCAAGAAGGGGCTGGAATTTACTGGAGAAAACTGGCAAAGGAATCAAGGTATTGGGAGCAAATAACTAGAGCGGGAAAGGTAATAACAGTGAGAAGAGGCAAAAAAGACATTTGGACTGCAGGCTAGACCTAGAGACTACCTTCCCTATTAGGGACTGATATCAGAATAGAGGCAAAGAGAAAGGGATAGGAGAATCCTAAGTGAAAGATCTGCTCTGGTATAGTTTTTAGCTGAGTCTAGAATAGAATCTTCTGTTAAAAAATAAGATCATTAGTAGGGCATATAAAATATTGCATGATAACTACAGGAATCAATCAGAGAAGATTAAGAAAGACTGGGAAGAGAGACTGAATAAGCAATACAAAAGGAAAAACAGGTGGACATATGTATGGCTCCTAACTATGCAACAACATCTAGAAGATTTAGGATTTTTGCTTGGATGTGTTTGGAAAGGTATTTTTATATCCCAAGCAGAATTTTTCCTTAGGTAGGCAGCAAATGTTGGAGATATGATGAGGAAGAAAAAGGTAACTGGGAATATATGTTTTGGGAGTGTAATGAGTTGGCAGACTTTAAAAATTCCTTTTCAGAGTGCTGTGTTAGAAATATTGGGTGTGCAAATGGGTGTAAGTAAGGAAATTATTTTTCTGATCTAGGATACAGGTCTGAATTGCCTAGATGTAGTAAGGCCTTGTTAAATTCAATTCTGGTGGCTGCCAAGGAACAATTACTACATTTTGCCAACTTACAGAGCATACATTGAAATTAAAGTCTGTTTCTGGAGGGTACCAAATTATCAAGAAAATAAATACCTATATATATATATATATATATATATATATATATATATATATATATATATATATATATATTTTACATATATATATATATATGGAGAAATATATATATATATATCCATGAGATACATACAGAAAATGTAAATATATATATATATATATATATATATATATTTTTTTTTTTTTTTTTTTTTTGAGTAATGAAGGGGATGCTATGTCTTCTTAGGTGGGCTACTGACCATGCAGTTGACAGCTTTATATAATTAGGTATAAAGCTATTATATAGTACTATCTTTTTCAGTCAATTGTTTTATTAAAATTCAAATATGTGTAGTGCAACCGCAGGTGTAGCTGAATAGTGTACGGGTTCCTTCCTACCTGACTCTGGTGACACCCCTATTTACACCCAGCATACCAAGGTTGCAAATAATAACAGATTTTATTCTAGATGGAAACTCTAGTCTTAACAGGCAACAGCACAGTGGCAAACAAAGTATTGCAGTAGCACAAAGTTTAGCAATAAGGCAATATGAGGTATACAAACAGTGAAATCACACCTCCCAGAACTCAGTAAGAGAGGTCTTGTCATTCAAATATGAGCAAAAATGCAATGTCATTAAGCAGTAAAGATTCTATAATGCAACAATACTAACAGCAGCTATAACCTTGATCAGATCTGATCAGACCAAGCTGTGAAAACACACTGTTATACTCTGTTCACCGGCCAGTGACTACTTACAGTCTTAATGCCAGCATGATGGGGCCTGAAGCTGGAGCTCATATGAAACCCGGGTATTGTAATCTACAAAGCATTTAAGGGGAAACCCACACTGAGGGGTGAGTTACATGAGATCCACAAAATGACAGCCAGTAATATTTCGAGTTTCAGTTCAGAAAAGAAAAAAGGAAAAGGCTAGGCCCACAGTCCCAGTCGAAGCTATAGCACACTCCTATGAAACTATAAAATGTCGGCCAAAGCCTGTCACCAATCTGTCGACAATATTGTGGATGTCAGGCACTGCAGTTCGCTGATGAAAAGTGTAGAGATCACCCAACAGCCGTATGATACTCGAAAATGGCTTCTTTATAATAGGCCCAACAGTATTCCTGTCCTTGCTGATCAGATGCAGGTGTGGGACAACTGGTTCCAGACTTCTCTCCTGATACCACAGATCACCATTGACCAGGTTTTCAGAGGAGGGAAAAACATGATCTGCAACTTCACTTCATTCTCCCAGCGACTAGAAAAACCCAGTTTTAATGCAGGGCCCCTTATTCCTTCACCTTGTGTTTCAGTCTCCTCCCTTTCACTTTTGTTTCTCTCTTTTATATCAAATGAAAAGGAGCTCCACCTTGTGGTGTATCAGAAAACTACAGTCTGTTAACCATACAGTGAAATACAGTGGGAGCTACACTCTCCTCCACTTGAAAACTTGGGTCCCTCAAGTCAAAGGTAGATTAGCAGCAGTATATATACAAACACTAATACACCATCAACTGAACTGTATTTCTGCATTCAAAAGGTACATCCCACCAAGGGTGATCAACATTATGCTTAGCTTGGGATGGGGTGTCACCAATTGAGCAGGAGTTATAGGGATCATGGGTGTAGACTCTCCAATGAGCAGTGGTCACAGGCTCCTCTGTACTATGTCCCAAACTGTCATATGTAAGCCTCTGTGGGGGCCGAATCAGTCTCTGAAGCTTTGGTTCGAAAGAGACAACTGGGGAACTCTGCTCTGAGGGTTGGTCACTCAAATCACACTCAATGTCCAGTTCCTCAGTAGGCATATTGTCTACTTCTAAGATTTCCTCTCCTATAACTTCACTTTCTTTCTCCATAACTGTACAACTGTCCTCAGCACCATTATCCGATGTTTGCATAGCGGGACCTCCATCAGTGTCCGGTTCTGCAAGAGGCATAGAAGTGACAAGGGACAAATTCCGGTGCATTTACATTGAGATTGCTGTCCATGGGGTCTCAAACATCGTCATAGAAAAGTCCACTGAAACATCATCAATGTCCTTTTCTCCTTCAGCAGGAGGAATCAGAGGCTCTTGAACATTTGGGAGGATATTTCCTCTCCGCCTTAGTCTTCTGGATCGCCTTGAGTTAGGTTTTTGCTGAGCCATTTTGGGTTCCGGATTCATAAGTCTCACTGATTCTGCCAAAGGAATTAAGTTGTAGTGATGCCAGGTTTTGATGGGTCCTTCTTTCCCCTCAGGGCAGACTTGGTAGACAGGGATGTTAGGTAGCTGAGAACAAATTATGTAGATCTCAGATCCTCAACGATCAGCTAGTTTGTGCTTTCCTTGCAGGCCCAAGTTTCTCAAGAGAGCTCTGTCCCCTGGTTGCAAGTTATCTTCACTGTCTTGTCATTTTGAGCCTTGTTTCGCTGATGTCTTTGTCCTGTTGATTGTTTGGCTAGCTAATAGGCCTATCTGAGGTGCTTCTTGAGTTTCTCCACATAACTGCCATGAGATCGCACTGGCACATCATCAGCTGTGACTCCAAAGGTTAAATCAACAGGAAGACGAGCTTCTCTTCCAAACATTAGGAAGAAAGGCAAGAATCCTGTAGCATCATTTTTAGTACTGTTGTATGCATGCACGACTGTGGCTACATGTCTACTCTATTGACTCTTCTTCTCAGCAGATAGTTTTCCCAACATGTCTAGTAAAGTTCTGTTGAAATGTTCAGGGTGAGGATCCCCTTGAGGATGATAGGGAGTGGTGTGACTTTTCTGAATTTCCAAAAGAGTGAGTAATTCATGGACATGCTTGCTCTCAAAGTCACGCCCTTTATCAGAGTGTATCCTTCTTGGCAGACCGTAGTGTACAAAGAACTCCTCAACAAATAGTTTTGCCACTGTAATAGCATTCTGATTGTGAGTTGGAAATGCTTGAGCATATCTGGAATAGTGGTCTGTCACCAACAGCACATTACTCATCCCACCTTCATCCAGTTCAGTGCAAAGGAAATCTATACAGACCAGTTCCATGGGCCCACTACTCTTCATTTGAACCAATGAGGTAGCTCTGGTGGGCAGAGTCTTTCTCTGAATGAAGCAAAGACATGTACGACAGTAATCTTCAACATCTTGTTTCATGCATAGCCAGTAGAACCTGTCTCGTACAACTCCTAGAGTTCTGTTATAATCAAGATGACCATGTTCATCATGCAATGACTAAAGTACTACTTCTCAATATTTTTGAGGAAGCAACAATTGCCATTTTTCACTGCCAAGTGCACTAGGAGATCTACTATACACTAGTCCATTTTGTATCTGGAGTCTGTCCCATTCTTTAGACAAAAGTCTTGCCAGTGGATGAATATCTGTGCAAAGCATATCAACTTGTTTCTTCTCTAAAGCAGCTACCACCAGATGACCTAAGGGGTCTTTTCTTTTATCTCTTCTGAGGTCACTGTTACTCAAAGCTGGTAGCAATGAAGCCTGTAATGTGACCAGATTACAGTAAGCTTGGGGTATGCTTTTCGCAGACAGACCCAACTTCTGGGCCCAACATTCAGTTTGTTGGTAGCAGGTTGCAATCTTGCACATAGCGCCCACTCCTGGTGCTGGAATATCCACCCATTCATCATTGGGGTGTAAATTCATACGAGGTCTTCTGAGCAGACCATCAGCATCCCCATTTTCGTGTCCTGGGCGATATTTTAAACTGAAGTTGTAGTTGGATAAAGCTGCCATCCATCTGTGGCCAGTAGCATCTAGCTTTGCAGTGGTCTGGTTGTATGTCAGAGGGTTGTTGTCAGTCTGAACTTCGAATTCAGCCCCATAGTGGTAGTCATGCAGCTTGTCTACTACAGCCCACTTTAAAGCAAGGAATTCCAACTTTTGTGTGCAGGATAGTTCCTTTCTGTTGGAGATAAACTTCAACTGATAAAAGCCACAGGTCTCAGTTTCTTGTCATACTCCTGATAAAGGACTCCTCCTAAACCATCTCTGCTAGCATCCACATGTAATGTGTATGGCTTTGAGTCAGCATATGCCAGCACTGGGGCATGTGTGAGACAATACTTAAGCTGTTCAAATGCCTCTTCGCACTCAGGAGTCCAACGACTCTCGATGAATTCTTTAGAGGCTCTCGGTCCCTTCAGAAGGATGTCTTCATCTGTTTCATCTGCTTCCTCATCATTTCAGAACAATTGGTTGAGTGGTCTTGCTATCTTTGAAAATCCTTCCACAAACCTTCTATAGTAACTGCAGAACCCAAGAAAAGATCACAGCTGTTTGATGGTTTTGGGTCTGGGCCAAGATGTCACAGCTTCAATTTTGCTGGGGTCTGTGGATATTCCATTTGAAGACACTACATGTCCCACATAGGTCACTGAAAGTTGGAAAAATTTGCATTTGGCCAGTAACAACTTCAGTCCTGGTAAAAAAAAGCAGACCCATGCCAGAAGAGACATCAGCTTTAATGCAAAAACAAAACTGATTAAGCACTTTCACCCACCATTGGGCTTCCTCAGAGTCAGTAAATAGTGCAACAATAATCACTTAAATACCTAATTAAAACAATAAATCATGAGTACCTTAATACAATTAAAAATTAACCCTCCAACATCCAAATTCATTCAGCTCAAACCCTTGTGTATACTTAAACAGCATAAATAGATACATGAATAAACTTATTGAATAAATAATATCAAACTGCAAAAGGTCACACAGGATGCCTTTTCCTCTGTTGAAACTTGGCTATCCATTGCCCAGTTAATACTCAACCCAAACAAAACTAAACTCCTCATCTTCAAACCCACCAAACATACTCAAAACAACTCTGATTTTAACATCACAGCAAAAGACAACACCACTGTCCACCCAACAGATCACACCAAATTGCTAGAAGTCGAAATAGACAACAATCTCAAATTTGACATTCACATATCCATGACCATAAACAAAGTCCACCAAAAGCTAGGAGCCTTATACAGAAATAAGCAACCCCTCACCAAAGTAGCTAGGATTTCAGTTGCAAATTCGCACCTTATCTCCACCCTACTTTATGCCTCTCCAATATATACCAACCTAAGACAATGCGATCTAAATAAACTCGAGACCTGCTACAACAAAATCGCCAAATTTGCCACCGGGCCATCCTACCACAGTCACCACTGTCTCTCACTTATTGAACTAGGCTAGCTAGAACTGCCTCACCTCCTTCAATGGTATCAACTCACATTCACCCACAAGCTGGTTAACCATTCTGTAAAGGTCCTATCCCTCCAGTATCTACTCCAACCCTATATCACCACCAGACCACTACGATCCAGCAACAAAAATCAATTACAGGTTACTAGAGCCAATAACACTGCTGGAGAAGCACTATTCTCCAGCGCTATAGCCAAATTATGGAACACCCTCCCCCCCCACAATAACCTCTCTACCATCATGCATCCACATCAAAGCTTTACTTAAAGCACACCTAAAAACATGCTGGCTATGCCCTTGTAACTCTCCCCTCTAACTTCTCCCACTCCATCTACCCTCTACCTCTTTTCCACCCCACAGACTACCTTTCATTACAGCAAGCTCTGATACTTCCATGCCTATCTACTTATTATATGGCAGTAACTTCTTATTGTAACAATTGTTAATATCTGCTATGACTTCGTGGATAGAACAGATGCTAGTTATCTACTGAATGTACTATGTTCTTCATCTGTAACTATGTTTGTAATATTTTAATTGCTAGGATTCTTCATCTGCAACTATGTCTATAATATTTTAATTTGTGGAGCTTTTCTCCCCGGGCCTCCACTGAAAGTGGACCTGCGTCCAGTCGGATATTCCCGGCAACAAATGTAAATAAATAAATAAATGTAAAACTGTTGTATATTAAGATTCTTAATAAAAATGGGTGATCAAGAAATTTAATGTGAAAATATGGTGCGCATTAAATAAACTGAGATTTGAGTTTTAATACACAGGCTGTGGAAATACTTTCATTAATGACTGGTGCATTAGATGCATCCAGGCGTAGCTGCCACAGACATTCCCTGACTTCAGGTAAGGTTTTGAAATCTTCCCCAAAATCCTTCTTAGGTAGCTTGTCAATAAAAAAGAATAAAAGTGTGTTGAAGTTTGTACAAACCTTACTATGATTAAGTAGGGCGTTAGTGTTTTCTTATTCCTAGTGTCCCTAATATGTTCCAATATACGAAGTCTGAGTTTTCTTGTAGTCATCCCAACGTAGAATGCAGTACATGATAGGCATGTAGCCACATAGACAACCATCTTTGTATTACAGTTACAGTGTCCTGGACATCTTAGTGTTCTCGTGTAACTGCAAATCTGTACATATGGTCCATCATTGATGTATTTACACACACTACACGTACCGCATTTGCTCATACATGAGGGTCTGTTGTCATAGCTCATGGAATTTTTCTCAAACAATTCTTCTAAATTATAACCTCTGCTGTTAATAAACATGGGAGCTATTCCTAGTGTGTCTTTGATATCTTGGGTAAAAATACTAAAATACTATCCCACACAGCCTTCATAATATTCCTAACTTTTGCCCCTGTTGGATTAAACTCCATAACCATACCAGAGAAATACTTTTGACTGGGGTTGTCATTAACAGAGATGTTAACTTTGTCCTGTTTTCTGTTATTATCCATAAGGGTGGGAATAAAAATCACAAGTTCTTCTCCTCTCAGTCTCTGTACTGTGTTTGTAAAGTAATTCCATCGGATATCCTCTGTTCCTAAACATATCCACCAAGTGTGTCATTTCAACTTTGAAACAGGTTTCCTGGCTTATCAATTTGGATATCCGTATCATTTGCCCCTTAACCACATTTTTCTTTTTGGTGGTCGGGGTGGCAACTGTTGTAGTGCAAAAAGGAATTACTATTTGTTTTTTGCGGAAAATTTTAGAGTGTATTCAATCATCCTTTATGTATAACTGAATATCCAGAAACTCAATTTTGTGTTTGTCAATGTGATTTGTAAATTTAAGAAACTCAGTTGTTGATTCAAATAACTAATAAATGCTTCTACCTCATTTTTGGAGCCCTTCCAAAAAATTAGAATATTGTCCAAATATTGTAAATATAACATTATTTTGGACTTATATTCTGATTTGAAAACAAACTTCTGTTCCCAATTTGCTAATACCAAATTGGCATAAATGGGTGCGCATCTGGCTCCCATCGCAACCCCGTTGGTCTGTTTATAATATTCACCATTAAAGAATATGAAATTATTAAATAATACCATGTCAAGCAATTCTGACAAGAGACTTCTCCTAACTTGATGTAAATCACTATGTTTCAACAGACTATTGCTGAACATTTCCAACCCCGTCTGGTGGGGGATCACAGAAAACAAATTGATGGCATCAACCGTCATAAACCAAAAATCCTCACTAACATCAATATTGATATTCCTAATACAATCCAAACAATGCCACAAATCTTTTAAAATGTATGGTAATTTATCCAGTGTGTTCTTACACATAATATCACTGTAGGCCGCAAGGGGTTCGGTCTTTGTGCCCCTGACCGCAACAATAGGCCTAAATGGTGGACAATTTTCATTCTTATGGATTTTAGGAATACCGAATATTGATGGAATGATGGGATGTTCCACTAAAAGATATTTAAATTCATCGTGTGAGATAATCCCCTCAAACATATATTCATACAGTTGCCAATCAATTTTCGTGTAAGCTCATTGTACATCAAATTTAGATACCATTTCATAGGTTTCTACATAATTAAGTAATAACCACATTCTACATTCGGAATCAGTATTTGTCATAATAACAACCCCTCCACCTTTATCGGGTTTCATAACCCTATATTGGTTGCTACCAGACAATTCTTTTAGACAAAAGCATTCAGCTGTGGTTAGGTTACTGTTGGATAGTGTTTCTCGTTCTAAACATCTACGTATTTCTGCACCACACAAACGCTCAAAAATCATAACTGTAGGGTTGTATGGTGGAATGAAAACACTGCTCCTTCTAAGACTTAAATATTTGTTGTCACCGTCAGGGGAAGCTTTATTACCAAAAACAGCCTTACATTAAGAAGCCTGGTGTATAGTCTGAGGTTAACTAATAACCTGCCTGTCTCATATCTAAAAGTGGGGACAAACGAAAAAACTCTTTTGAAAAGACTAACGTGATGTTCAGTAATCACAAAATCAGAGTGGTTGTAAATTTTAAAATCATGATTACCCTGTAATGTAAAATTAGTTGCAATATTAGTACAATCAAAATCATTAAACTCATCTAGGATAAAATCATCACTATTGTCAGAAAGCAGCTCAGCTATAGAGACATTGTTATGCATTTCATCACTAAACAATAAGGAAGAATCTAGTTGTAATTCTCTTGGTGATTGTGCCATTGATTGTACTGCATTTGGCATTGACCTCCCCATCTCCCCCTTTGTTGGTAATTCTGCCACCTCGGGGTTCTCGTATCCACGTAATTCTGATATTGCGCCTGGTTCCTTATCCAATCTGATCACCTCAGTGGTGGTGCACTGTCTAAAAAAGCATCATTGTTTTGACATATGTCTGTTTGCACAACACCCAATTCATCTCTGGAATCCCTCACGGTCTCATGGTTCTCAATGTCACCACCCCCCATATTGGTATCCCATCTTTGAGAGGGATATGACCTTTTTTCTTTGTATTCTAAGGTGTCTCTAATAATTTTCTTTTGCTTTCTTTCTAAACCATTCTTGACGAATTTGTCCACATCCATCAAAATTTTATCAAATCGTGCCTTATTGATTTCAAACAATAAATCATTAAAAATACTATGTTTTAAAGTCAACAATTCACTTTTTAGTTTGGTTAATTTAGCTGTGTTATCTCTAATAATGATCCGCATTAGGTCCATCCCTGTGCAGTCATGCAACACCAGCAATTCCTGAAATGCTTCTGAGTTTTCTTGAATACCCATGGGCAATTTAAAGACTCTAAGTCTCCTCAGCACCTGATTTAGCTCAATGTAGCATTCCAGAAATGCATTGTCCATCTGAAGTGTTTTAAATTTCTTGGTTAACTTCTCAAATAATTGTAGTTGAGAATTAAAATTACCAAAACCCGAACCCTGCTCAGAGACTAACCCATTAGGAAATACAGGTGGGGCTAATAATGTTTCCAGATCAGGTAATGCTACTGGCAACACTGGTTCATGGCTTCCCCATCTCCCAGGCCTAACAGAATCTCCATTCAAATCTCTAGCCCTACTCTCATGTTGGAAAACCCTGAAGGGCCTGGTGGTGTGTGTAAAGTAAGCAATTCTGCTTGTGAACTAGTGATGGTAACATTACTGTTGTCACCCACGTTTCCAGGGCCATTTGCTTGCAGCAAAGAAATTATCTGTTCTGCCTTCTCAATTCTGTCCAATACTTTTGTCAATCTTTCTTCGTGCTCCTCTAGGGTCTTCCCAAAGACAATGATGTCATCAAGGTAGACTAAGACTTCCAGGAGATGCATGTTTCCAACTGTTCTTCCCATGATTCTCTGGAAAGTTGCCGGTGCATTTGATAAACCTTGAGGTAGGCGATCAAACTCAAAAAATCTCAAAGGAGTGATGAAGGTAGTCTTCTCTTTATCTTCTGGGTGCATAGGGATTTGATACTATCCACTCCTTAAGTCTAGCACACTGAACCACTTACTGCCCACCAGGCAATTTAGAGCATCTTCAGTCCAGGGTGTTGTGTACTGATCTGGAATGGTTCGGTGATTCAGAGTGCGATAGTCAACACACATGAGAATTGACCCATTCTTCTTCCTGACAACGACAATGGGAGAGGCATATGGACTTCTTGACTCACGAATTATCCCTGTGGCTTTAAGTTATTCCAGATGTTTTGTCAAGTCCTCCAGATCTCCCCAGGCTATCCTTGTGGAATGTTCCTTGAAAGGCAGGTCTTCTTTTAACCCTTATTCAGTGTTTTGCACTTTTGCACAACCCACATCCAGCTCACTTGTAGAAAAACAATTTTTCTTTTTCATCAACAGCTCTTTAGCTCTTGTTACCCATTCAGGGGTCAGAAGACCACCTCCTAGATCAATATCTTCCAGCTTCAGCTCATTGGCACTGCTCTCATTTCTTGTCAAAACAGAAGCAGGTAAGGGAGTGGCAGCATAAACATTTCCCAAATGCACTTTTGAATGCAGAACAATGAGGATACCTCCTTTATTCTTCAACCCCACAGGCAAAGAATCATAAGGATGCTTCAGCTTGTCACAGGTCAAACTTCAGGGACTAATTCCAGCCCTGGTGGCAAGTCTAGTTCTGATCCACTTCCATCATGAGATGAGAGGAAGCTGTTTGTCCACACATCCTCACTTTGGCCCTCAAGCAGGTGACCTGTCCAGGATGAATTATATGTCCTTTTCCAGAAAGTCCATACATGCCCAATTTCATCTTTCTTACTATCCTTCTCCTTCTGAAGGGCACAAAATGCTGGTCTCAGGAGTGGATGTAGTGTTGGGTGTTCCTGGGTCAACTGAGGCATCAGCATTCTTCTGACAAGGTCAGTATTTGCCCCCACTAAAATAGATGCTGAATCCTTTCCTTTTGGCCTGGGCCACACAACAGCAAGAGTTTCAAAAACGTCTGTTGACCCAGCAACTGAGGTGGAAAATTCTAACTTGAGTGAGACATAAACATCATAGGGGAACTTCGTGTCACTTAGCCCCCAGATCTCCAAGTCTTCTAACTTTCCAAGTGGCAAATGCTTTAAGTATTTCTGGTAGAAGTCTTTGAACAGAATGGTGATTTGTGCACCAGTATCCAACAATGCTTTACTGTACACACCTTCTATCTTCACTGGCATGATAGGGATGGTACCACTAGGCCATCGGGTACTTTCTGTTTCTGATATTGTTTAGCTGTACGGCAGTCAGCATGTTGTTGAGGTACAGTCGGTTGGCTTCGCCATTTTAAAGGATGGAACTCTTTCTTAGTAACCCTTTGTGGTTTCAGATGTTGAGACTTTTGCTGAGATGTCTTTCCAATTTGGTTGTTCACCTCAGATGAGCTAGAAGTGTGCACAGTGGGTAGTTTCCCTCCTCTATTGCAAGGAGTGGTTGAGAACTGAGATACAGGGAGACTTCTCTTGATGTTAGATTTCATGGACCTCTTGGTAACTGCGTACTCAGCTGGCTCCTTCACTGAGGCCCTTTGAAGTTTCCCTGCATCGCACTTGCCAGTAATAGCTTGTTCACTTTTTTCCAAGTTTTCTGCATTTGGACACTGTCGCTTGATATGTCCTGCATCTCTACAGCGAAAACAAAATCCAGTAGGAACTCTGAACATTGGCTTGTTTGTTTCTTCCCTGAGGCCCTTCATGGAGGTTCTAGCAAATGTATTCCTCCCTTCAGCTAAAGTTACTTTTGCTTTCTGTAATTCTGCAACTGTCATGGTAACTTTAGCTATGGCGTCGGTTAGGGAAGACACCTGCACCTGCAACTGTGACACCTCTACATTGTGGACACTCTGGACCATGACTCCCATTTGAGTAGTAAGCACTGCTGTAGGCTCCTGCTTGTGTTCCCTCACTGCTTTAGTTGATGTTGAACAATGATATTTGGCTTCCAGCAGCGCTTTCTCTTTCCTCACTTCTTTAGCCAATTGAGAATAGGTTAGAGTCTCTTTCCTATCTCTCATCCTCAGTTTCCACATAATGGGATCCATAGGTTGGCCTCCTTGTAAAATCTGACTGATTCATACTTGGTCAGCTACTTTCGGATCCACCCCCTTCTTTAGGATGATCTGGTGGAGCATTTTATCTAATCTCTTAATGTAGTCAGATAGTTTCTCACCAACTTCTTGGTATGTATGTTCAAACTGATACAATAGGTCAGCAGCCCTCTCTGGTCTTCCAAACACATCCAGAAGTACTCCTAAATAGTCCTTGGCTGTGCAATCTTGCTTATTCATTCTTAGGTTGAGTATGGTATCCGCAGCTAATCCCTTTAAATTTTCAGCTATCTGCTGCTTGTTCTGGGTTTCTGGGATATCCCATTCCTCTAAGGCTTGTGAAGCCTGATCCATCCAAGAGTCAAAATCTTCCTCTCCCTGAGGTGTGGGTTGTTTTCCAGAGAAGAAATATAATTTGTGGTACCCAAACCCAGTGAATGGCTGTGCAGGCCTTAAGCATTTCTCTACAAGACTTCCCAAAGCATTCAAAACTTCAGGCCCTATAGTATTTGTGAGCAGTGAAGCTTCAGTTTCTGGTGTAAGGTTCTGACCTGCTTGGATAGCTTCCACAGATATTTGTTCTGTTACTGGGGTAGTGCACTTCTCAGGGATTACCACACGGACTGCATTCTCGCCTGAAACTGATAACTCAAAGGTATATGCTCATATACTAGAGGATTTTTCCATTCTAATAGGGCCAATGTGCTCTGTTCTGTAGTGTCCATGTTGCTGTCTAATAAAAATCCAAGCCTACAACTGGTAAGGATTCTGTGATTTGATGTATTTGCATGTCAGTCCATGTGACACCTGGCAACACTAGAACTAAGCAGTGCTCTGACTGAGCATTGTGCTGTTTGCACCACTTAGCAGCTACTTCTGAGTTCATCTTACTGCAGGTGTTGCTTTACATACGTTCAGGATAAGAGGGCAGAGTTCTTGGCAGTACAGGCAATCCTGGACGAGCTCCCAAATGTAGCGCACCCACAGGTGTAGCCGAATAGTGTACGGGTTCCTTCCTACCTGACTCTGGTGACACCCCTATTTACACCCAACACACCATGGTTGCAAATAATAACAGATTTTGTTCTAGATGGAAACTCTAGTCTTAACAGGCAACAGCACAGTGGCAAACAAATTATTGCAGTAGCACAAAGTTTAGCAATAAGGCAATATGAGGTATACATACAGTTAAATCACACCTCCCAGAATTCAATAAGAGAGGTCTTGTCATTCAAATATGAGCACAAATGCAATGTCATTAAGCAGTAAAAATTCTATAATGCAACAATACTAACAGCAACTGTAACATCAGTTCTAATCAGACCAAACTGTGAAAACACTCTTGTTATACCCTGTTCACCGGCCAGTGACTACTTACAGTCTTAATGCTGGCATGATGGGGCACAAAGTTGGAGCTCGTATGAAACCCAGGTATTTGTAATCCATAAAGCATTTAAGGGGAAATCCACACTGAGGGGTGAGTAACATGAGATCCACAAAATGACAGCCAGTACTATTTTGAGATAAAGCTAAACAGTTTAAGTTCAGAAAAGGAAAAAAAGGAAAAGCCTAGGCCCACAGTCCCAGTCAAAGCTGTAGCACGCCCCTATGAAAGCATAAAATGGCAGCTGAAGCCTCTCACTACTCTGTCGAAAATATTCTGGATGTCAGGCACCGCAGTTCCGCTGATGAGAAGTGTAGAGATCACCCAACAGCCGTCTGGTACTCGAAAATGGCTTCTTTATAATCGTGTCCTTGCTGATCAGATGCAGGCGTGGGACTACTGGTTCCAGACTTCTCTCCTGATTCCACAGATCACCATTGACCAAGTTTTCAGAGGAGGGAAAAACATGATCTGCAAGTTCACTTCCCTCTCCTAGACACTAGAAAACCCCGGTTTTAATGCAAGGCCCCTTATTCCTTCACCTTGTGTTTCAGTCTCCTCCCTTGCACTTTTGTTTCTCTCTTTTATATTAAATGAAAAGGAGATCCACCTTGTGGTGTATTGGAAAAATACAATCTGTTAACCATACAGTGAAATACAGTGGGAGTTACATATGTATTAAAGCACTGACAAATATTAACTTTTTCAGATTCTTAAAATAAATTTAAATTTAAAAATAAGTAATTATTATTAACTATTTATAATAATTACATACATTCATAAATTAATAGATTCATTGCAATTTACTAGGCTAAATAATGGAGGGCCTTTCTAAGCCTAGCCAAGTTGTCCCGTAAGAATAATGATGTCCTGTATCCATGTAGGACATTGAATGCCATGCATAAAGGAGAGTGGTGCCAGGCCCAGTGTGAATTTCCTGTTTCCCATCCACTGGTCTAGGTTGCGCTTAAATTGGGTAATAGATGAAATCAGCTTCATGTGGATGGGAAGTGTACCATATAACTAAATAATCACCTGAATATTAACTTCTGATCGTTTTTTTCCTCAATGTTTTTTGCCATCATGCCTGACAACTATTATCCCTGTTCAATTGTTCCATCGTTCATTCATTCCCTGTCACCTGTGTGTCTCTTTTACCTGACTTGACATTGTGAGGATGATCCCTGATCTCCAGTGGGAATTAACTTATCAGCAGCTCACCCTTTTCAGCAGACCAAAGTGATGAACAGATTGTCATCCAGGCAGCCAGAGAACATTCTTTATGTTCCTCCTAGTCCTTCTGCCAGTCTAAAATCGTCATCCTCCCACAGTGCTACACTGAGGTAGGTGCTCACTCCTGTTCATCGGCAGAGTGCAGCTACTGTATTATTCACAGACTGCTGAGTGTAGCTACAGTGTTATGCACAGATAGCTGAGTGCAAGTGATGTGTTATGCACAGATTGCTGGGTGCAGCTACTGTGTTATGCACAGATTGCTGGGTACAGCTACTGAGTGTAGCTACTGTGTTATGCACTGACTGCTGAGTGTGGCTACTGTATTATGCTCAGATTGCTGGGTGCAACTACTGCATTATTCACAGACTGCTGATTGTAGCTGTTATGTTATGCACAGCCTGCTGGGTGCAGTCATCTTGGCCTGATTCACTTATTGCTATGTCTTCTGTCCCAAATCAAGCAATTCTCATGCAGAGGGTTAGGCTGCTTCCCTTCTAGATGAGCTGACATTGGCAAATTATTACCACTCACTCTTACTGACTCTCCCAGCTTTTAAGTTGCTAATCGGTTCCAAGTCATATGGGCCTCAGTCAGGGTAGCTGTCTGCACCACTGAGCTGACAATGTTGACCATTTTAAACAAAATGCTAAAAAGTTGTTTAAATATTTAATAAGAGAGGCATGATATTCAGGTGATGGCTTAGGCAAAGTTCCATATCTTTAAGCTAAGACATAAAATTCCCAGGTAGTGGTACAAAACCATAATCCAATCTACAGACTGATCTAGAGCCTTTTTGAAGATCTAGCCTAAGATAAAGCCTGTATTCTCAGAATATTTATGATGCCAGGTATCTACTAATGAATGAACATGCAAAACAAGAATGTAGCAACATTATATTTTATATATATATATATATATATATATATATATATATATATATATATATATATATATATATATATATTTATATATTTCCATCAACTCCACAGTTAACTAGTGTATATATGGACTACAAAATAAAATTAAAATCTCCATCTAAAATGATATTGATTGTGCTCTTATTCAGAAGTGTTTAGGTGTTGCAGCAAGGATCATCCTTAGAGAAAGGTGCATATAACTAGGAACGCATGAGAGATTCTAATTTTTAAAACTGAAGTAAAGGCATGATTTTGTGGATTGAATTCTAATATGCTGCCTTTAATGTGATTTTTCTTATGACATATAATAGCTATCTGACCAGATTTATTGTTATGCAAATTAACTTGTGATTATTGTTAGGTAGCTTTACTTGTCTAATGATAGATAGCTTTCTTGCAAGTGTGTAGATGTTAATGACAGAAACTGAATATACTAAATAAGGATCTTTTTCTTTGAGGGATGATTAGTTTCACTGATGTTTAAAGTATAAATTTTAAGTAATATATTACTGATTACAGTCTATGGGTCAGTAGGAGCCCTCTCCCTCAAAAAAACAAGAAAATACAAGTGACTAATATTCTCATTAAACAAAATAAAGTTTATAGGACTCTTCCCTCTCCCCATTACCCGATGACTGCAGTACAACACAAGTATTTGCAAAGGCGTTTATGCTTTTAGCTCTTTCTTGGCTTTATGAGATGAAATAAAGGTTAGTGACTAGTCTTTATAAAGTCTTAGCATAGCTAGAGATAGTTGTTGTTGCTGTTCTGTAGACATTTAGTTGTGTCCAACCATCTTTGTAACCTTAAGGTATTTAGTATACCAGACTTGTTTGTTAGCCGCTGCTTTAAGTTCTTACAAATTCATATTCACTACTTCAGAAATGGTATTTCTCCATCTTGGCCTCTGCCACCTCCTTCTTATTTTGTCTTTGGTCTTTCCCAACACTAGTGAATCTTGTCTTTACATTATGTGGCCAAAGTATCTGAGTTTTAGTTCTACTGTCAGTCCTTCAATTGAACTGACTCATTTTTTTACACAAGTACTGACTGGTATGATATTCTTGCAGAATTCTCAAAAGTTTTTTTCAGCACCACTTATACTCCATCTTTCACAGTGATATATTATTAGAGAACCAAAGCCCTGGAAAAGTTGGAACAGAAGTGGTGACTGCCCTTGCTACAAGCTGTTAAGGATCATGACTGCAGGTCCCTATCCATTCTGCATGACAGTGGTGGTACTACTTGGCGCAAGTGATGATTACCACTTGCCACTGTATGCTTAAATGAATTGCTTGTACTTTTTGTATGCTATGAAGTGTAGCAAAATACTAGTAAAACTTTTTGCTACAGTTTTTCCATGTAGAGCTAATTTTTTTTTTGCTCCTCAACTATGGTGTGAGGAATACCACAAGTGAATTGCCAGGGACACTAAATGACCTAGGTGCATTTCTGGAGTAATCCATAACTCTGTCTATAAGGGCTTTCATTGAGAATGTGATATCTTCATTTTTTTTTAAATCTTATCCAGAGTTGCTATAGATATCCTTCCAAGAAACATGCATCTTTTAATTTCAGGGTTACAATCACCAACTGAAAAGATCTTTGAGCTCAGAAAAATAAAGCCTTTCACTCCTTCACCTTCTTCTCTGTCTTTTTGCAATTAATTGCTATAGCTAGATAAAATAGATTTTTGATATTACAAACATACATACATAGAAATATTTCAAGCATGAACATTAATGCCCCTCTAGCTTGCCAATGTACCAAAACAGTTGTTCCCATAATAAGTGTCCAGGCTGTTCTTAAAAATATTTAAACTAGTGCTTGCTTTAATGTGCAATTCTTATTCCTATTGAATCTTCTATATAGGTTATCTGATGAGTCTCTACTACTTTTTGATAACTCCATTTACAGAGGTAGTTATCTTTAAATGCCATATATACCTGAATAAATTCTCCTCTTAAATATCTATATGAGACACTGTACAAGTTCAGATATTGTAGTCTTTCGTAATAACTTAAATTTTCACATCCATGGATGTCGTTGGTATTTTTTAACTCTACTCTTTCCACTTTACTAAAGCTTGTTTTCTTACAAGGTTTCCATATTGTTATTTCATTCTCAAGTCTGGGTCTAATGTAATTAACAAACAATGATTTCATCATGTCCAATTTCCTAGACATTATAAATCTTTCTATACAACCTGCAGCTCTATAACTATCATTAATCAATTGGTTGATAAGGTTAGAAAAAACTCCAGCTGGATTTATTCATATACCCAGCTCCTTAAATGAATCAACAGGATCATTCACTGTGTGTTGTATTAAATATTCACCTTTCACTTTATGTCTCCCAAATCTCATATGCTTAGTTTTTAATATATTTATTAGCATGTCATTCTCCTGTGTCCAAATGGTCAATTTTGTCAAGTTCTTTTGCAGACATGCTCTGTCTGTAGCACATGTAATCAGTTTACCCAATTTCAAGTCATCTGTGTACAGACTGTAGAAACACTTCATATGAAAAAGATTGGTCTGAAAGATTCAGTCTAAACAAATATGGGCCTAGGACAGAGCCCTATGGGACACCATGACTATAAACAAGAATTTCACCTGTCCAATTGCTGTATGATACTTGCCATGTCCTATTTGTAAGCCATGCAGCTATCCATCTTATCAAAAGTACATCAATACCTAGTTTTCTAATTTATTGCTCTTTGTTTTGTGCATGACCCTGTCAAATGCTGAAGTTAAGTCTATGTAAATGACATCACAGCACAATTTTTCATTCAAAGCTCTTATTATATTTTTATAGAACACCACGTTATCCTAACCATATAAATTTACCTAACACTATGGATGGACAATTTCTCACTTTTTATCCAGCCAGTTTGGTCAACATGGGCATCCTGAGGCAGCGTAGCAACTGCCTCATGTTCTCCAACAACCCTCTACTCCTAGTCCACACAAACTCAACATGTGAGGGTTGCAACTATATTAACAACTTTGAATTCATGTCCTCTCACACACCGTCAGTACATATGACAATGAGTGTGTTGTTAGCATGCACACCTCACCTCCTACTCCACCGAAACCCACATCACACATACCTACATATGCAGAGGTCCTCACCAGAAACATACCTAAACACCAGAGGCTTCCCAAACACAAACACAAGCATGCTACACATAATACTTCCTCTGTAGAACACAATATACATAATAGCTCACATACCAGTGTCTCACTTGTCAAGTCCTTAAGGCAAAACACAAAGCCAAACATATTAGTCATAGGTGATTCCATCGTGAGACACACAGCTGGATAAGGACAAGGTCACAGTCAGCTTTCTGTCAGGTGCCAGGATCCGCCATATCACACATGCACTCATGTCTCTCAAAAACAGGTACTGTTATGACTCCATCATAGTCCATGATGGCGTGAATGACTTGAGACATACCTACTCTGGACTATATGAAGAGAGACATGACTCAGCTCTCAGACTATGTGTCTCAGGCAGGTATGCCCCTAGCCTTAAGCAGCATTTTACCTTCACTTAGGACAGCGCAGTGGTGCAGTAGTAGCGTTGTCACCTCACAGCAAGAGGTTCTCTGGTTCGATTCTCGGCTGGGTGCCTTCTGTGTGGAGTCTGCATGTCCTCCCTGCGTTCATGTGGGTTTCCTCCAGGTGCTCCGGTTTCCTCCCACATTACAAAGACATGCATCTGGAGCCTTTCTCCCCGGGTCTCCGCTGAAAATTGGCTTCGTTCCAAGTCAGACTTTCCCGGTTAACAAATGATAAATAAATAAATAAAAGATACCTTAACACAAACAGAAAATGATTGACTTCAATAATTGGTTTAGTTTCTGGTGTGATTCTAAGGGGATACAGTATCTGTCAGCCTAGGATGACATGATCAACAGACCTCGATGCTCTGCCAGAGATGGTCTTCCTCTATAACCCCTGGGATTTGTGGTACTGGCAAAGGATCTGCCACCCCCATAGTGCCTTTTTTAGGTAGTGTCTCAAGGACAAAATTCCAGACGTAAAAACTCCATCTGAAAACAACCTCAAGTTTATGCTACTAAATGCTAGGAGTCTTAACATGAAACTGCACTCACTGGAAGCAGTCCTCACCTTGGAAGACATAGACATTTGGGCAGTCATGGAGACCTGGTTCAAGGCTGTGTAGAGCATCCCAGCCATACTGGGCTACACCTCCTTCCACACGATCAGACCACAAACTGAAGGCATGAAAACTAAAGGAGGTGATGTATCAATATTCATTAAAGATAAATACACTTCCAGATTAATTAAACAGTATGATTTCCTGAAGATACTTCAGGTGCAACTATCTGTTGGTAGGACACCTATTCAAGTCATTGCCAGCTACAGGACCCCCTCCATGAATCAGGACACCCACTCTGCCTATTTGGATCTACTTGAGTCTATCAGGATACTTGCGAACACCATGGTTTTGGATTACTTTAACTACCCATCCATTGACTGGGTAAATTACTCGTGCTCTATCTCATTTTTCCAAAGGTTCCTTGACTTTGTTAATTCCAGTGCCCTGGACCAGATGGTTGACCCCCCCCCCCACAAGGGGTCCCAACATTCTGGATCTGGTACTTACGAGGACGAGTTCTACACCAATGTTTTATACAAACACCTGTGTAACTGCATTGACTCAGACGTACCTGATAGGACCAAAACAAGCTCCTCAAGGAAGAGCAAACCTGCTTGGTGGACAACTGCAATTAACAGACTTTACAATAAGAGGAAGAAATTGCTGTCGAAGAGTAAAAGGGAGTGAGCCATAAACTGGAAACACTCCCTCCTCAGCTTAAACAAGCAAATAGGACTTCTTGTGAAGTCCTCCAAAGCAAACTACAAATCCAAATTAGCTTCCTTAACTAAGGACAACCATAAGGCATTCTTAGTTACATACGTAACCTAAAAGGAACTGGTAGTTAATGATACGACATATATTGAGCCTGTGGACATAGCTAACCTGTTAGCCAACAGGTTCCATGAAAACCTCACTCCCCTGTCCCCACCACATGTGCCCCATGACATCCCTACCACCTGTCCTCTACCTTGTACCTCTAAAGAGCAGGTCATAAACGCCCTCTTGAAGACCAAAAACACAGTATCTATGGGACCTGATAACATCCCAGTTTGTGTCCTACATAGACTCAAACAAGAATTAGCAACACCACTGGGTACTCTTTTTAATCATAGTCAAAGCACTGGCTTCATCCCAGCTGAATGGAAAACTGGCACCGTTATCCCCTTGCACAAAGGTGATGCTTCCACTGACCCCAGGTACTATAGACCTTTTAACCTGACTAGCCTTATCTGCAAGGCCATGGAGCGAATTATCATAGACCTTATCAACAAAAATATAGGTAATCTCCAAACACTTGACCCTACTCAGTTTGGATTTGTCAAAGGAAGATCATACCTGTTAAACCTGGTGATCTTCTTTGAGACAGTTGCCAAGGCCGTGGATGAGGAGAAATCTGTGCATACAGCCTACTTAGACTTAGCCAAGGCTTTTGACACTATCCTCCAATCAAGCATCATTGACAAACTCACCCAGCTAGGTATCAACCCTTATATCATTAGGTGGGTCACTAACTGCTTCACTGATAGAACCCATATAGTCAAAATAGGGGAATCCACCTCCAACAGCAGACGTGTAACCAGTAGTGTTCCAGAGGGATCAGTCCTGGAACCTCTACTGTTTCTGGGAGTGGTCATAGAATCTCCAAATGATGTCAACATCCTTTAAGAGGGTCTTACACAAACAAATTTGTGGTCTTAAACTCATTGTAAAAAATGTATTATCATCCCTTTCAGCAAGTGTGATGTTCATGCTAACTACCACATCAATAACAACACCCTAAGTACGCACTCATTGGTGAGAGACCTGGGCACACAGGTTGAAAGCAACCTTACCTTTGATCACCATGTCTCCACAGTGGTAAGAAGGGCATTCTACACTGCTCATCTCATAAGTAAGGGCATTGCATCCAGAAAAAAAAGAAGTTATAACCTCTCTGTACTCTTCCCTCATCAGACCAATAACTGCGTACAACACCCCTTTTGGTATGTACCTTTCCAAGCACCTGCAGCAATTGGAGAGACCACAAAGGTTCCTCACAAGGAAAATTCAAGGTCTTCAGCATCTGTCCTATGTGGATCATCTGAAATCACTATAAGTTTATTCTGATTCATACAGACTACTCAGAGACGACCTATGCCTTGCATATAAAGCTATCTCTGACCCTGCTTTATTGGAAATGCTACAGATCTGCAAGTCAAATGGTACATAGGCTATTCGCTCTAAAGACCTTGACCTGGTATGTCATTTTAATAGAACCTGGTGGAGGGACAGATTTGTCTCCCAGAGGTTACCACACTTTTGGAATGGACTCCCACTTCATGCCGAACAGAGCACCTCACTGGCCTTCTTCAGAAGCAATCTGGATGACTGGATGGGTAACCGTAAACTCATCCCAGGAGTTCCACCTGTGTCCCACTTGGACAGGGGCAATTGGTGCTGATCATGGAGATAAGGGTAGAACTTGGCTAGGCTTGTAATGGCCATAGGGCCATTAGCCTAGTAACGTCCTATGATCCTATGGACTATGATTCTATTTTCAACATATGCATGCTGATGTATGGTTTCAAGTCCTAACCTTTCCAGTTTTCTGACAATAACTTATCTGATATTGAACAGAAAGCCCTCTTTTGTGCTTTCTGCTTTCATCTTCGTCAACAGCCTGTTGCCATACCCCTCCACCTCTTAGAGCAAGAAATCTGGACAAAGCCATTAATAAAAGTGGGAAAAGACCCAACACTAGGAACAGTTTTTAAATATTGATGTTACATACTTAGAAAGTTGATAGAATAACAGGTTTTGCATTAGAATGAATTTTATGAAGAGTATAAAGTCTGAAACTCAAATGTCTGTCATTATTTTCTAACTTCAGTCTTCGATGATTTGCCACTAATTTCCCAGAAAACCACAATTTTATGAAAAGGGGAACAAAAATACGAGGCAAAAATTTGGACATTCTGCAAAAATCTGCAGTTGAGAGCTGCTGTTTAGTTCTTTCTCGTTTTCAGCAGTCAGAGTAGCATCATCTTCATGTCTGAGGTTGTTACTGTCCCTCCTGGCAATTCTGATTCTAACGTCTGCTTTGTGTAACTCAGCATTTGTCGTTACATATTCAACATATAAATTAAATAAGTAGGTGACAAAATACAGCCTTGTTTCACTATTTCCCATTCTTGAATCAGTTATTCTGTTTAATTCTAACTGCTGATTCTTCTTCATACAGGTACCTCTGAAGGCAAAGATGTTAAGGCAGCATTCTTGTTTCTCCAAGTCCTTGCCCCAATTGTTATGGTCACCGTAGTTAAATGCTTTAGAATAGAAGATAAAGCAGAAACATTTTTTTTCTTGAACCCCCTTTCTTACTTTCTTATCTAGTGGATGCTAGGAATTTGATATTTGGTGCATCTGCCAGTTCTTGGTCCATGTACTACTTGAGTCTGTCTAATAGATTTTGAGTATTACCTTGCTAGTGGTGGTGCTGTGGTAGCGTTGTCACCTCACAGTAAGACGCTGTCCGGTTCGATTCTCAGCTAGAGCGTCTTCTGCGTGGAGACATGTGTGAATGGGCATACCTTCGTTGAAGGTTGTGCGTCAGGGCTGGTAACTCAACACGTAAAAATCAACTACCAATCATTAGCGGACCGGAGTTCCGCTGTGGCGACCCCTAACTGGGAAAAGCCGAAAGACACAACAACAACAACCTTGCTAGTATGTAAAATATGTGGAGTTGTTTCACAATTTTAACACTCTTTAGCATTTCCCTTTTTGGGATTAAAATATAAATTAGTATTTTCCAACTCAGTCACTACTGTTGTGTTTTCCAAATCATGGCAAATTCTAAGCAACATTGTAATAGTATCATTTTGCAGGATTTTAAACAGTTTGGCAGTTCCATCACATTCTACAGCCTTGTTATTAGCGAGGCTTTGTAGGGCCAATTTAACTTCACTGTTGAGGATGTCTAGCCCTAGATCTGAGAACATACCATTGTAAGTATTACTGATGTTAAAAGTCCTTCTTATGTAGTTCTGTATATTCCTACCACCTCTTCTTAAAGTCTTTTGTTTCTGTATTCCCTTCCAGCTTTGTCTTTTAATATGACCATTTCCCTGGATCTTTCCCATACTATTGCCAAACTTCTTGAAGAGATTTCTTGCCTTTCCCATTCTAGCAGCATCTTCCATTAGTTTGCACTGATCATTTACATATGCCTCATTATTTCTTCTTACTGTTATCTGAAATTAGACATTCAGATTGACATATTTTGCCTTATGTTTTGCTCTTCTTCAATCCTCAACCACTCATAAAGCCTCCATAGATAGACATTTTGTTCCATTTTATGGTGAAAGTATACAAGAAGAAATACTGATCTCTGAAAGTCTGAAGTCGTGATAAACTTGAATGGTGACAAGCATGAACATGATCCTTCTTTGATGAATATGTGGCTGAAAAAACATTGTTCATGATAAAAAGAACTCTTATTATAACCACTTGGTTCTGACATTACTTTGGGAGATCCATTTCAACGTGAAACATTGCTAGATAATGATATATTCCTCCTTGAACAGATTTTATGTATGGAAAGTTCAAGTGTTTAAGAAGAGTTCTGGTATACAGATATCCCTACATACCAGAAACAGTAGCATGTAGCCCTGGCTTCTAGGTCCACTGTTTTCCATTTGGGATTGTTTAAAGTCATGTTTGTTCCTAGATGTCAGGACTGTTTTTAGTATTAAGTTTAGTCTTCTAAAATATTCTTTACTGAGATTTGTGTGTATTTGTTTATGTTTTAGTGTCGATCCTTCATCAATTCCCAAATATTTATACAGTAAGAGGGGGTAACAGTATGAGATTTGAGAACTGGATAGAAATTTCTTGCTACACCTCTGATCAAGAGAGTTTAGGAGGGCAACTGCAGTTCCATGTATATGTGGTCCCTGCATGCCATCATTTCCAATTCATGCAAATTAGAGAAAGATGATCTGATACATCTAGAATCATATGAAGCTTATTTAATGCATGTACTACAACACCAGAACCTAAAGTAGTTAATAAACTGTGATTTTGTGGAGAACAGCAGTGCTTCCTTTCCCAACCCATCACAAAGTGAAATCCTGTTTGATTACAAATCTAGGTAATAAGATAGTCAAACTCCTTTGCCTCCCTTGTTCTTTATTGAAAGGAAAACACAGTGCTTCCTGTGTAATTATGTTTACAAGAGAGAAAAATCTGCTTAATCTTCCTGTAAACACAGACCCCATGCACCTTCATTAACAATCACACTCTGAAATTTGTTAATAAAATAATTTGTTCATTTTGTTAAAATTGCCATTTCAGATGCTCCAGTCTTTACAAAAAGGGCACATCAGAACATGAGCAGCATGTTTTAATAAATTATAGTTACATTTTACTCATCTTATTTCATTAATTACTTCTTTTTTCAGCAATGATTTCAGCAGTTTCTTCCTTAATGAACACAGATGCAGAAAAAAATAAAGTTTTGAATCCCTTCTGTGAACAGCCTGATTTTGTACATCTGGTGTTACTTCCCTTCCAGCCCCTCAGTGCATTTTGCATTACATTATCCTGTAAACAGCTGAAGTAATGCAGCATTGCATTCCTGACAGTATAAATGGGTTTATGTATACATTCCCTGTCGCTTTCTCTCAATAACCCCCACACACACACACACACACACACACACACACACACACACACACACACACACACACACTTGATGCAAAAGCCTTGCTATCTGGTGCACATAACTATGAATATAAAACATGTTCCAGCACTCAAAAACTTTAGATCCAATGAATCTCTCTAATTTATTAGAACCAATAGAAATTACTGGAAATCGAAGAACAAATCAGTTTCACCAGTACAACATCTTCACAACATTGGTTCCAATAGAGTGGAGATATTTATTGGGTCTACGAGCGATGGAACAATATCAGTGTTTCATATATGTGTGTGCGTACTTCCGCGGTGGTGCAGCGGTAGCGTTGATGCCTCACAGCAAGAGGTTCTCCCGCTCGATTCTTGGCTTGGGTTGGGAGTGCCTTCTGTGTGGAGTCTACATGTCCTCCCCGTGGTCGAGTGAGCGTTTGAAAGACATGAGTTGAATGGGCATGCCTTTGTTGAAGGTTGGACGTCAGGCTGGCAACTCTACACCACCATAAAAACCAACTGCCATTTATTAGCGGACCGGAGTTCTGTTGTGGCGACCCCTAACCGGGAAAATCCGAAAGATCAACAACATATATGTGTGTGTCTACACACACACACACACACAAACACACACACATATATATATATATATATATATACATATATATATATATATATATATATATATATATATATATATATATATATATATATATATATATATATATATCAAAATGTCAATGTTGCAAACATTGGCACATAATAATCAAAAACAGAACATCAGCAGCTCATCCCACATGCTCCCACCATATACCCAAAGCATGCAAATATTTTTGCAGCAGGCCAGCTCGCATGCACCCCCACACCCCTTGCTAAATATATATGCTAACTCAAAGAATGCACAATCCCTGGGGAAGGGGCATATTTCTCTACACTTGAGATTGTCAATCTCGCACATCTGTTTTGTCAGTTTAGGTTCAAGTGAATGGATTGCCAAGGCTCAAAATGTCTAATTTATAATATAAAACTGTGAGGATGATTGTTAGAATTATTTAGAATGTTTTGATTATTTTCTTTAATGATGTTTTGGTCAGTGGGGAATACTTTTCAGAGAGCGCATAATAAGCAAATCTTCCTCTAATTTAACTGTTACTGAATTGGCACAGTTTGTATAGCTGATACAGCATGTGTTAGTTCTTATACTAATACTGAAACAGTAAGGACAGTAACACTTTATTTAGTAGACTGCTTCATCATCAGCACCATCATCATTTAAAGGAAAACACCATCTTCTGCTACAGTTTAACTCAACTCTTAGGCTGCTTTTCTCCCTACAGTGTGATTCCAGTATTGTGTATGTACCCGAAACCTGTTTGTACTTTATAAGACTTTCATTTCCTTGCTTTAGAATCAAAGGAAGAGAAAGGCCATCCATTTTTTAAGCTTAACTTCTCACATAATTTGCACGGGAATTTGTCTATAGCTGCATGACATACAACAGACACAGAGACATTTGTAGTCAGATACTGCTGACAATCTTATACAGGTAATTAGTCCTTCTGATATCAGGACTGCTGTAAACAAGACAGAGAGCTGTGAAACTGTTTTCCATTGTCTTTATTGCAGAGAGGAAGATAACTTACGCTGATTCACAGCTGCTTCCAATGTAGCCATGCCTTTCATAGCAAAACAAAGCAGTTACACCAGCCAATGATTCAAAGATAATTGTCACCTATTCTGACAAATTTACATAAGCAGCATCACAGTATTGAAATGATAAGCTTTAAACTTTAAATGTTTATTTATATTACCTTATGTTTTAAATGATTTGAATGTAGTATCAAAGATGCTTGTGACATTTAGAGAAAAGTCAGAAAATATCTTATCTTGTAATTTTTGTAAATTATCAGCAAATTTACCAAACAGTAGGGCGAGAGGGACTGTCAGTTCATCTTGGACTACAAAAACATACCTTGAACAAAGGCTTGCAGTTTACTTACTGTTTTGAGTGCAGCTGTATAACTCCTTAGTATACTGTAAAACAAGTCCTGAGACACACAAATGAGGGTCATTGAAGAAATAAAAGAAGCAGTCCTGTTACTGACAGTATATAAGATGACAGTGACTGGCAATAATCCTATTTTATGTCAATCACATGGGAATACACCACTACTTCCTGATGTCTAGCATGCCTCACATAAAGCAGACATGAAATGGATTATGGGAAAGAGAAAGGTTTGAAGAAAAATAAGATCACATCGATATGTCAAGCCCCATTAGCAGAAATTTTGCAGAAAACATATTATAGGTTCATAGGTGTATACTAGGCTGGGCAGCCACGGTGGTGCAGTGGCTAGCATTGCCATCTCACTGCAAGAGGTTTTCCGGTTCGGTTCTTGGCTGGGGTGCCTTCTGTGCGGAGTCTGCATGTCCTCCCTGTGGTCGCATGGGTTTCCTCCGGGTGCTCCAGTTTCCTTCCATATCCCAAAGACATGCAGTAGGTGAATTGGACACTCTAAAGTGGCCCTGGGTGTGAGTGTGTGTGTGTGTGTGTGTGTGTGTGTGTGTGTGTGTGTGTGTGTGTGTGTGTGTGTGTGTGTGTGTGTGTGTGTGTGTGCCTTCTGTGGAAGGTTGGGCACTGGGCTGGCAACTCAACACCATAAAACTCCACTGCCAGTCATGAGCGGACAGATGATCCACTGTGGTGACCCCTAACCAGGAAAAGCCGAAAGAAGAAGAAGAAGAAGAGGTGTATACTAGGCTAATGACCACTAAGGCCTTTATAAACATAGCCTTGCAATCCAAATATGTCCCACAAGTTATATGTTTTAGACATTTATATAGGGGGTGATCGTTGGTTATGACATGATTTACTGACTACCTCTGTCCATCAGAGACATAGGCACCATCCAGTGGTCCAAGTTACACTTAAATAGAGTTAGGGAGGGACTTTGTCCTACATGGATGGGAAGCCTATTCTAGATAAAGAGGATTCTCTGAGATACATATCTGTGTCTCTAACATGTTCTATTATTAAATTTAGATCTTTAGATCTAATAGTTCGAATGCTGTTGTTTTGTGGATGTGCAAAAGGTTCATCAGTGTGGGGTCTTAAGATGCCTTTTATGCCATGCACAGATCACCTCTCAGTAGTCTGTATGAGGTTGAGTATAGAGATAGGGCTTTGAGACGATTCACATAGGAGGTTGTGTTTCTGTCCTCTATTCTTTTTGTAAAGAACCTTTGTGGACGTTCCAGTTGCTGCATATGTCTGGTCAGGTACATACTGAAGGAGGCATTATACTCAATGGAGGGTCTGATGAGGGCTGAGTATAGTGGTGCAATGACTTCACTGAACCTAGATGCCATGCACTTATAAGTTGAGCACCATAGAAGGCATTCCTTACTACCTTGGATACATGTTGGTCAAAGGCCAGGTTACTGTCTACATGTTTCCATTTTCTTCACTAGTGGGTCAACTGTTAGGTGTATTTTATTGATGACATAGTTTCCAGGAGTGGCCAACTTCCCAAAAGGTACTATAATGCATTTTTTTGGCATTGAGTTTTAAGCCATGGCTTTAGCACCAGTCATTTGTCTGTGTTAGACCCACTTATAAGATGTTAGTGTCTTAGGGGGATTCTGACTACTCTTAGTTTACAATCATCTGCAAACTTGGTCAAACAGAGGTCTCTGACATTAGCCTTGAATTCTGAGAAGTAGATGCCAAAGAGGTGTGGGCCCAGCAGAGAGCCTTGAGGGACTCCACTGGTGACTGACCTCTTTGAGGAGGTAGTCTCACAAATCTTTATTACTTGGGTTCTATCTGTAAGCCAGCTGGCTATGCAATGTGTCATATAGGGATTTATGCCTAATTTCCTGAGTTTTTTGACAATGCCCAAGTGGGGTATTCTGTCAAATGCCTTAGCCAGGTCAAGACTGGCAATATGCACTGTGTTACCCTTATCCATTGCCTTGATGACCTTCTTAAAGAAGTCTACAATGTTCAGTAGGCATGCCATTCCTTTGACAAAGCCAAGCTGGGATAAATACAGTGTCTGAAGGTCTCATATGTCTTTGCTGATCATTTCCATGATAATTCTTTCAATGGCTTTGCATATACGACTAGTCAGACTAATGTGTCTGTAGTTTCTAGGATCTGTTGATGGTCTGCTCTTATGAAGAGGGATGACCATTGTAATCCTCCATTCTTGTGGTAAGAAGCCTGTTTTAAAACTGTAGTTAAATAGTAACTTCAGTGGCCATGATATGTCATATTTTAGACTATTCAGAAGGCATCCTGGGATATTATCAGGGCTCATTGAGGATGTGTTCTTCACCTTAGGGAGAGCAACAAGGACATTCTCTCTATTTATAGTTGGTGGGGTTGTGTTTGAAAGTATTTCTTGGGAGGTGTCTGGGAGTAAGTGGGGGGTAAAGTTGGAATTGACGTTATCAGCCAGCAGATTCACTATATTACCCAGTTCAGTGAATGTGGCACCATTTACCATCAGTTCAGCACTCTGCTGTGTGCTGCCTTTGAGGTTTCTGACATAGCTGAAGAAGGCCTTATTGCTTTCTTTTGCCTGGGAGGCTATCTTGACCTCAACATTGGCTTTAATGGACTTACTTAGTCATCTTAGCTGTCTGTTTATTTTGAGGAGAGAGTTTTTATCTTTATGGGAGTTGTACTTCCTGATTTTAGCCATGTTTTATTTTCCTTTTGTTGTATACACTGTTTAATCTGGGATACCACCAAGGTGGTTTGTTTTTTGAGGTAGTTTTGTGCTTACTTCTGGTAGTTAGAGCAGCTTCTCTGGAAGCTATTGACATGGTTGTACAGAGTTTCTGTGAACAATTCTGCACATGTTGCTTCTTCTCTGGGTTTGGAGGTGCACTGAATTTTGCAGACTATCATTTAACAAAAGGTAGTTTGCCTTGGAATAGTTCCAAACTGTTACTATTTTTACTGGGTCACTAATTTGATTTTGGTTTTGAAGGAGACAGCTTTATGGTCAGACCTTACCAAGGAGGACATGACATTGGGGGGTGGTGCATCATTCTTCCATATTTGTGAGTACAAGGTCCAGTATGCACTAAATGGTTAAGAGTGTTTATATTTACATAGTGCAGGAATCTGTGTGCCTGCAGATTTGAGGCCGTGTAGGATTCCCAGTTTACAGAAGGGTAATTAAAGTGCTCCATGAGTAAGTTGTTAGGTTAGATGGTGAGTGTTGTCAGTAGGTTTAAGTATGAGCTATGAGAATCATGGAACATACAAAGTGAAGTATTTCTTGCTAGGATGTGGTAGAGGATTTTATCCGCGCTGGCCTGCACGTGGAAAAACTCCAGCATATCATCCTGTTTTACCAACCTAGAGGTAAGCTTGTTATTGATGCACATCGAGACACCTCTTCTTTTTTCTCTGTGTGTGCAGCTACTGGTCTAAAAGTGTAGAAGGCACTGAAACCTTGCACTGCCAGGGTACCTTGTGCAGGTTTAAACCATGTTTCAATAACAGCACATCTCTCTATTCTCCAGGGTGAGTAGGGCATGGACGGAATTTAGCTTTTTGTTTAGGCTCCTAGCATTGATCAATAACACCTTGAGGGTCAGTTGAAATGAGTTTACCATGCCAGTCAGTCTGTTGATTTGGCATTGCCTAAAAAAGTCTCTGTGGGGGAGGATAACGTTTTAGCGAGTATTCAAAAGCATAGAGGGGACAGATACAAGCCATCCTTGCCAAAGCAGTATGGTGTGTTAACCATGTCTTCCCATGCTGACAAATATTGGATCCCCTTAGAGTGACACCATAAACTCAGCCAAATGTTAAAATCAATCAGCTTTTGTTGGTATTGTGGCATCATTCTTGATGAAGGTAATATGCTGCTCAATGATAGGCTCATACAAGCATGAGACACATAGTCAAGAGACAGCTATACTGTCTCTTTTCATATAGTCCAGGGAGGTACATCTCATGTCATTTATATCCACATGGACTATGATGGAATTATACTGGTACCTGTGGTGCTGTGACTTGGCTGTGTGCGTAATTTGGCAGATCCTGGCTCCATCAGTATGCCTTACAATGGAGTCCCCTATGATGAGAGTCCTGAGAAGTTTGTTTGCTTGCCCAATGGGCTTTGTATTTGGGCTCCACTGATTGTGGCTCTATGTATGGTGTTAGGTGTGGTACAGCATGCATGCAATGATGTCTTGGAAGGCTGCATGTTAGTCTTGAAAGAAAATGAAATACCCCCACCCCATGGGTCAGTAAGCAACAACACCCCCACCCCATGGGTCAGTCAGTAACAGCTATAGCAATAGCAATAGCAACTTGCTCCGATATTCCCTCCCTCTTTCTTCCAGATATTGGGATACTAAATGAACTCAGGTTATCTGGCTAGCAGTCAGGGCTTTATCCCCCTATTTTACACAGCCAGCCATGCTGATATCCAGGAGAATTCCTCCGGCCCCAGTCTTAAGTCATGGAAGCAAATGATGTAGCCTGTAAACTGAAGAGCCAGCCTAAGCATATTTACAATCATTTTTTTTTTCAAAATCAAATTCCAGGAACTCCAACAATTACCAAATAATGAAGCACAGAGAAATAGTTCCAAGATAAAATAAGTGTTGCGTTCCAACTGGTTAAAATCTTTCTTTAATGTAGTATAACAAACAGAAATTACAGGTTGAGTGCTTTCATCTACTATCCGTATATTTCATCATATTTACAATCAGTATACTTGGAAGATGGTTGCAGAGCTACATCAGAATTCCCTCAGATATGACTCCTTATAAAAAAACACAAAGTGACTTTACTCTGTTTTAGCCTCCATTCAATAAAGAACTATAAGAAGCAATCAGATTCATTTTGAGGTGTTAAATAGCTCAGAAAACAAAGGTAGAGTGAAAAAAATTGATTTCTTAGTTCTAAGGTGAAGTTTTCCTTTAAGCCCTAAATAGTCAAACAAAAATGCATAATTGCATGCCTTGTATATAGGGATAAGATCTCCCCTTACTCAACTGTAGAATAGAGACAGCAGGTAATCTGTCACAATATGAAAAAATACCAAGATTTTCAAGCCATTCAGTCACATTACATTCTAATTTTCAACATAGTGTACCATACTGGTAAGCCATATCCAAGCTTAAATCTTAGAGTGCACTGATAGAAAAAGGTGAAGTAACACTACACCCTATGAATGTCTGGAAATATAGTGATGCATCCAATAATTTTAGAACCTCAACTTTTAAGTCTATGACATTATGGGCAAAAGTTAAATTATCATCAACAAATAAATCATCATAAACAAATACATCAAAATATTTAAAAATGGCTACTCTTTCAAGTTGCCAATTATTAACAGAATAGTAGCCATCATGTGGAAAGGGAAGATAGATCTAAATTGAGTTGAATTAACAATAAAAAACTAGAAACATGAAGGATGTGTTCTGAAGTTACAGTGGAGGAACTGAATATGAAATGACAAGTGAAAATGATTAGAAGAGTTTGGACAGAAGAAAAGGTTTTATCAGATGTGTAAGTAATAGTTGGGAAGGAGGACGGCAGCCCTGTTTTCTAAGTATTGTAAAAAGGTGTAATAATCCGATAACTGTTGAGATGAACTTGATATCTACTGCATTTTGTGATTAAGATAGTGTTATGGAACATAAGCTTATCTGTCAGTTCTTAGCTACTAGTAGGTACTGTATAAAAGCAATAAAGCTGTTTAAAATAAAAGCATACAGCTAGATGCAGATAAAGGATGCTGATGAGTGGAGGGACAGATTATTTCATTGGATATGCAGAACATACAAAAAGACAAGAGATTACTAACAAAGCTTTCAAGAGCCACATTAACCTGCTCTGTAAGCAGATATGATTCAAAAATATTTTATTTTGAAGGGCTTTGAACTTGTTTACAGATCATAAAGCAGTTCTGACTAGAAGTTGGTTAATATCTTTTGTCATGCAACACAATAATTTGAGTCCTGCTAAATCAGAGGGCCACTTCTCTGAAGTCTGCCTGTAAAAAGAATAACTTTATAACACTGATTGAGCTGGAGGATAAAATTCACACACCTCCATACGAGGGGCTTCACCCTTGTACCCCTTACTTAATATAATATTGTCCCAGATCACAACCTCAGGGAGGTTCATAAAATTCTACAAAATGGTCCATTGATATAGCAGGACTTACTTGTCTATTCAATAGCAAAGTATATACCTGATTGGTTAGATTTCGGATTGTGCCACAAATCTAACCAATGTTTCTTCCTAGAATCATGTTTAAGCACATGTATACACACACACACACACACACACACACACACACACACACACATACATATACATGCACGCACACACTCACACACACACGCACACACAACATCAAAGCCTTGTACTCCAATTTTACAGAAATTGTAATGGAATTGAAACATTATTTATAATTCTGAAAGAAAGTCAAAATAAAGAAGAGAGTTGGCATGGTATCAGACAGCTGTTGGACATGGAAAAACACTCACAAACTGGAAAAACATGACTGATGTCTGGCAGAATGGAAGGGAGATTCTATGTCTTGATTCTGGCAATGGATAATGCAGCAGGAGAGATGATTTTACAACATTCAGAAGTAACATAACTGTTTGATTGACAACTGTATGAGAACAACTGTCCAAATGACAAGTTTGCAAAAAAAAAAAAAAAACACTTGTTCAAACACTGAAACTGAAACTGCACTGCTTGGGAGAAATCCTTATTTCACCAAGTGGAGTAACTTCACATTTATTTGTATAAAGTAATGCAGGGCAGGGTAAAGTTCCCTGCATGGGGTATATGGGGGGTTTTGCCCCACAAAATACAACAATCCTAGAGGTTTGTACATGTCATTTCTCTCTGTTTTCTTCAAAGAAATGTTACCTTAAAACTAATGCCTGTCCCCCAGCGGGAGCTTGAAAGATGGACATAAGTAATGACGTTTTAATGTCTAGGAAGTTAAATACAAATTTTCAACTAGAACTGTGCTTAACATACTGTTTAGTGTAAATGAAAACCCTGAAATCACATTAAGGATGTAACAGGACATGAAAATGGTGACCACAAGTTGAAAGTGTGACTTGGATTATTACAGTTAAATCATACATTAGTGTGTATATATTATGAAGTGTACACTAAAATAATTATTGCTTTGAAAGCATTAGCCATAGTTTACAGCCAGGGTAAGGTTTTTCATTTACAGTAATGAGTGACTTGATATATTTACAGTAGAATTATTTTCATCATGAACAGTTACATTTAGCAGCTGTTGCATACTGTGCTACTGAACAGTTAAAGTTGCCATAATAAAATAATCATGCCATATGTTACCTTTCTGTTTAAAATATTGTTTGTTGCATGGCTTCCAGGTCTCACCAGTCAAACCCAAAAATAAGAGATCATTTCCTGCTGCTGGCACCATTGAATCAATCAACCTAGATGCAATTCCACTGTATGTTTCTCGCTTGGACAATAGTGCTGCTAGACATAAACTTTCTGTCAAGCCAAAAAATCAAAGGGCATCAAAGAAGCACTCCAGAATAACCAAGGTAACTATTGCTTAACTTATCTACTAAATTAAGTTGTTGACATATTAGGAGTGACTGTTAATCTTTGTAAGAATTATTGGAGCATTTCACTTCTGTACTGTAGGTATTCCTACCTTAGCTTGTCTGCCATCATTATGAAACCTCCCAGCAGTATCCACTTTACCTCTTGGGCCCACATCAGGTGATGTTCTGTTTAAATGACATATCTCATGGGAGACTACTTCAATACAGATGTAAATTAATACTTTGTTTCTTCTTACTGCTCATAATGTTTAGCTGAATATTTCTGCAGGCCATGGCTCTTCAAAGAGACGTTCTGCTAAACCGTCCTGGTAAAAAAATAATTATTCTCTCAGTGTTTAAGTTTGATCTTTTATTGGGATTATTTCCAGTTCTGGTATCAATTGTAGTTGTTTAATAATTATAAACAGTTGTGTTTCCTTAGGAACATCAGTGGGCAAGGACTTTAAAGCTTCTTCCAAAGTCTTCTCTACAGAGCACCTTAAATAAATATATTCATGGAAGACATTTACCACCAAAATATTTCCACTCAGTGTATAATTTGGCATATCAAACACTTAGGTGAACTAGGAACTCTGTTTAAAAGTTAAAGATTTTGGTTAAAAAATAAATGTTTGAAAGCATTAGAATCCTATTTATTATGGGAAATGCTCAAACTTCAAGTGAAAAATCAGAGGAAAGGGCAGATTCAAAAAAGTTAAAAGAAACAGAAATAAAGATTTCCCTGCATATCTTGAAAACAAATCACTACAGCATGATTTTGCTGGTCCACATTTTGGAAAATATTTCTGATCTTTCTGATCATTTTTGTATAGTTAAAGTGGATTGAACTCCAAGCACAGCTTTTGAAAATTCAAAAATAATTTCAATCGTTAGTGAATATTAGAATTATTTATGTGACGAATTTGCCAAATAAGTCGTTGAATTACTTATTCACATTAGCTCTGCTCCATATGATTTCTCATCGTATGGTTTAGCAGAACAAACAGTACAAACATTTAAAGAATGCATGAAAAAGCCGATGGAGCCATTGAAACAAGAGTAGCTAAAGCTTTATTTAATCAGATCATGGCCAACTACTGTATTGTTGCATACTGATACAAATGAGCACAAAATGTAAATTGACTAAGGATGTGCTTAATCTTGCTTTTTTCAATGAAAATGCATGTAAATCAAGTCATGCAAATGTATTTAAAAACATGCTGTCTGCTGAGTGTATGTTTTTATCAGGAAATACTGAATGCTCAAAAGAGCAAACCTAAAAGACAGCAATCATTTTATAGCGAATCTAAAACAATTGAAAACAGTAAGAGGTGGTAATAGTATGAGATTTGAGAACTGGATAGAAATTTCTGGCTACACCTCTGATCAAGACAGTTATGGAAAGTAGTTTAGCAGGGCAACTGCAGTTCCATTTGTATGTGGTCACTGCATGCCTTCACCTCTACCTCAAAAAAATTAGAGGAATGACTACCAAGATAGCTGCACATTGAGTAGCAGCTTAACTCCAGCTCTCCCAGTGTGAAAACTCAACAGAAAAGTCCAGTAGATGTTTGTGTTTATAGTTAAATTTCAATAACTGGCTAGTACATTTACTGTCTGGATGCCAGGAAAAAAGAAATACAGAGCACATGGAAAAAATCAGGTACAAAAAGTGAAGAACAAAGACTGACTGGGAAAGGTTCTGCAGCTGTTCAGCAAAAAGCAATGCAACTTCCAGACATAACTTCCAGTAAACAACAGGAGGATATAAGACAATGCAGACAGCCTTGGCTAAAATAAACAAAACACTGATAGAGTATATTAATACAAACAACAAAAGGCTGGAATAAATAGAAGAATCTTTAAACAGATATTCAGATGAGGTGATAAAGCTGCAAAAATCAGAGGATGAAATGAAGAAAAGGCTGGCTTAATATGAGACAGCTCAGAAACAGGGGTTTCAAAAAATAATAGAATTAGTGGACAGAGTACTTATGGAAAACCTGAGATTTTCAGCTATACCACAGAAGCTGGAAGGAACAGACTGGATTAATTTTATGAAAGCACAAATAAGCAACTTGACTGGTGTTCCACAACAGGAGTTGTTAGTTGAAAGGGTATATCATGTGCATGCTCAAAACCTGGCTGTGAGAAAGCAGTCTAGACCTTTAAAGTTTACGATACAATCCTACCAGCAGAAGGAGTTGATTCTGACAAAACAGAGGCAGAAGAACAAAATACCAAAAGAGAGAGACAGCAGAGTGTTTGTAGAGAATGTTTGCTCATTGTACACCAGGCAGAACAAGAGTAAATTCATTCCACTATTCAGAGAATATCGAGACGTAAGTGTGAGATTCAAACTGCTGTACCCAGTTGTCTTCAAGGTATCCTTCCTTGGAGGGACAAAATCATTTTTGATGAAGTACATTATAAGGAGGAAATACAAAAGTTTGTCCAACAAAAAGTGAGCTGTGAAACTTGAGCTTGTTCTTTTGGTAATAAAGACCACAGAGAGAGACTGTACCTGTGAAACCATTTTCACTGTTTCAACAGAAAATGTTGGAGAGAAGGAATGGAGCATGAGAGTTGACAAGAAGAATTGAGAATACATTGGAAATGAAGCAGAGACAGGATTTAGGAGATGGAGATGAAGAGTAATAAAACCATTAACTTAATGTGGTATTACAGTGCAATAATTATATTTGTGAAATATGACAGAACGTGAAAATCTGGAAATATTGGACTTTTTCAGAATTTGTTGAACTTGTGGGAGACTCTAAAGTATATGCCCTTCTTCATGTCATTAATGTTCAGAAAAATGCTTTGAGGAGGGGAAGAGAGGGGAGAAACGTAAGTGTAAGTAAAGAAAACTTTTTTTTCTTAATAGTACTATTTTTGTGGTGTATGGTTTTCTTTGCATTCTATAAAGTTTTCTTAATTATGTTTAAGTGTAATGGGGATTATAAATAGGTGCGCTGTTCTTTTTTTCTCCTTTCTTTCTCCCTTGTCTCCTCCTCCCTGTTCAGTTTTAAGAAATGTAGCACTGCAATGTAAAAAAAGACTGCTTAAAAGAACATGACAAAAGAAAAAATAATGTGCTTTGTGACAGAAGGAGATACTGCAAGCACAGCTAGCTGGAATTTTGTAAATAATTATATGTCATTGGTTAATACCAAAATGATTTATAAAAGATGCTTGTGTTACAAATGTATTAGAACTCTATGTCATGTGTATATCAAACTGATCTGTACAGATGTGTGTATTGGAAAGGCATTTTGTAAAGTGCTTGTGCTTAAAATATATCCCCAGTGTGCCCTACTGGAAAAGAACAGGAATGTATATGCACTATTGTAACTGTTTAAATGTATATGTCAGCAGAGGAAGCTGGAGGGGTAAGTTCAGTCCAGCAAACTTTAGAAAAATAGCTGAATTTAAATAACTTTATAGGCTATGGAATAAAAGAGGCTATCTCTCAAGTTTTCAATGCAGCTAGAGACACAAGGTCTGTACTAGGAAGCTTTCTGTATTGTCCTTGGAGTGAACTAATTGCTACTTTTGAAGGAATGCAAATGTTTATGACTTCCAGCATCTGTCAAAGATCTGAGGAAAAGCCCTTGTCTGTATATTTTGCAGGTAGATGCTAAATGCTGCCAGATTTTGAAGTGGGGGTGTCGGACTGGGGACAAGAAGTCAGACAACCTGAAATGGTGTCATTCTGCAAGCTAGCCCAGCAGTAGTATTCTAGATATTAATTTGAGAAGTCTCTTAGTGAGACAGAGCAATCTGCATTCTGTCTTTGACCTGACAACACTATTAAGAACCATTCACCACATCTGCCTTGCTCTAATTAAGAATCTCTTAGATTCAGTCAGGAATATTGTGAAGCTTAGTATAGATGTTTTTCTCTACTTGTGTGAGCCTGTACTGCAATGTTATTTTTTGAAATTTCCTGTGGTTTTGGACTCTGATGTCACTGTGAATATATATTTAGTATTTTCTTGTTCTTTTATTATTTATTATTAAATATATTTAAATCATTCATTGTGGCTGATCTGTGTAGTGATATTTAAGTTTTGAGAGTACTTGCATATTTATTTGGTAACCCTGTGTGGGCCACTCCTAATAGCCCTAGTCAACCTACCATTTGTATTAATATTAATATTACACAGATTGGGCACCCTTTGTTAAGGGCCTTAAAGCATCTGGTAAAGGGTGACTGGTGGCAGTGGTAACTACCTTATAGTTTGGGCAGAAGGGGGCATAGCTAGTAAACCTGTGCCAGCCTTTCTCAGGTGAGTGTGTGTGTGTGTGTGTGTGTGTGTGTGTGTGTGTGTGTGTGTGTGTGTGTGTGTGTGTGTGTGTAAATCAAACCTCAAAGAGTGTGTGTGTCAGCTATGTGGACAGGGACATGAATCACTGGTTGGACAGAGAGAGTACTGCTTGGTCACTCAGCTGAGATCTCAGCTCTATAACTGTGCCAGTGGGGAGTCTTATTGGGGCTCTGGAGAAAGAGGGAGAAACCAGCCCAGGACTGACTGTGGTCTCTGTGTGCTCTTAAGGGAAATTGCACTTGATGCAGAGAGCTGCATCTGAAAATACTGTGTGTACCAGTTATCCTCTCAGTGAACATCCCCCACTGTTGCCAGTGGTGAGGATTGATGATACTGATCCAGTGGAGGGTTGTCACATGCTTTTCCTCACTCTTCCATGGAGGAATGACTGGATTAAGGATGCTAGATTGATTTAGTAACACATTTTAAGAGAAAGCAAGTAAATGAAAAAGAATATTAAATATTATGATACTTTTTTCTAGAAAATGAATATATGCTTAGTAGAAATTCTGTATCTGCCCACATGTCTCCATGGAAACAATCTGGCAAAGAGAAACTGACAGTCTGATTCTCATATCTCCATGGAGACAATTTGATAATGAGAAATTGGCTGTCTGATTCTCATGTCTTCATGAAGGCAATCTGATAAAGAGAAATTGGTTACAGTCTGATGGAGAGTGATTGACTGGGGAAAAAAGAAAAGAGAAACTGGCTAAGAGATAATGCTCTCTGAAAGCATTCAGGGGGTTTTCCCAGCTGAGAGAACTATAAAGAAAAGACAAAAACAGCATTTAATAGAAACACAGGCTGCACCATGTGTCTTTGCATGGATATCCTTTCTTTTAGGTTAACTCAAGTCTGTGAGTATGGCTGTCAGCTTGGGACATTTGTTCCTATTAGGAGGGTACAACTTAAATATTTGAAGATGTACATAGTTTTGTGCATTAGTATTAAATTAATAGTTTTGGGTGGTATTGTGGTTTGTTTGAGGTCTTTCAATAAAAGAAAACATTTTGTAAGATGTGACATAGGCTCAAACAGGTATGACAAGAAACAACTATATAAAAGTTCAACCTGCCAAATAGTTTATGTATGTAACACAAAAGCTGGAACTAGACATTTAACAAAAAAAGGTGTTATAAAAGGTGGGAATAATAACTTTTTAAATGTCAGTGGTCTCATACAATGTAGAATGCAAATAATGTTACAGGAGACACACTTGGAAAGAACTGAATATGTGAATTTGATAAAAGAAATGTTTTCAGGATGGTTATTTAATGGAATATCTGGGACAAAGGAAAATAGGAGTACTCATATTAATTGCAAGAGGAGCTTCAATTGTGAAAGAAAAGGATAAAAATATAATAATGGCAGATTTGTAGTGCTAAGGGGCTACTGCCAAGGGAGGAGAATTACATTGGCATGTATTTATATTCCGTCTATAACTGCTATAATGGAGCTTAAGAAAATTCTGGGAAAAATAATCAATTTTCAGCAAGGAATATTACTTACAGGGTGGGATTGGAATTTGATTTGCAGCAGTGAAGTTGTGTCTGGGGCCCCAGAAGGGAAAGTATAACAAAGGAGTGTAGATTTTTGAAAAGATTTATGAGAATATTTGGCATAGAAGATGTGAATTCAGTAATAGGAGTTCAGAGTGAATTTACATGTTATTCCCAAAAGATATAAAAACTGGGCTAGCCTCAACAGAATTTACATTTCACAGGAACATGTGCATTTAATTGAAGGTCTTGACATGCACCCAATAACTATTTCAGATCATGCGCCAACAATAACTGAAGTAAAAACACAGGGTAATGAAATGAAAATGAGACCCTGGTGCTTTCCCGCCTGTCTGTTGAACAGAGGAATTTAAGGAATGGGTAGTGGAGATTAGTGGAGCTATTTGTGATGATAGATATTACTTCTGAAAATATAGCTAGGGAGTGGGATAAAATTAAGGTGGAGTTTAAAAATAGGGTGGAAATAAAAAAAAGGAAGTTATGGTTAAGAGGTAACAAGAATTATTTAGAGAGACTGATAATTGTTAAAGTATTACAGAATAGAGAGAATCTCACAGAAGAAGATCAGGATCAACTGCAGAATGCTAAGCAGAAAATAAGGGGTTACCTCAATAATATACATGAGTTTAGAAAGATTGCTGTTATGCAACTGTTTTTTGATAATAACAGTAGAGCTTAAAAACTTTTAATGCAACAAATCAGGCAACAGAAAGTAGAAAGCCCTGTTGCCAAGCTTAGGGAGCCTATAACAAGGAAGGTAGCAAGAGATCCTGTAGAGGTATTAGAAATATTTTGGAAATTCTATGAAAGTCATATAAAGCAGAGAAATGTGGAAATCAAGAAAAGATGCAAATGGAAATGTTTATGAAAGAGTGAAGATGGCTCAGTGGTACAGCGGTAGTGTTGTCACCTCACAGCAAGAGGTTCTCCAGTTCGAGTCTCGGCTGGAGTACCTTCTGTGTGGAGTCTGCATGTCATCCCTGCATTCATGTGGGTTTCCTCCAGGTGCTCCGGTTCCTCCCACATTACAAAGACATGCATCTGGAGTGTTTCTCCCCAGGCCTCCGCTGAGAATTGGCTTTGTTCCAAGTCGGACTTTCCCGGTTAACAGATGTTAAATAAATAAATAAAATAAATTAATATGCCAGGTTTAGAGGTAATTGAGGCTGAAGTACTAATAGGTAGGATAGGAGGAGATGAGATAAAAATTGTGATGTATAACCAATCTACAGCAAAGTCCCCAGCAGTGTATGGTATTCCTGTGGAAGCTTGGAAGCTAGGACAGAAAAAACTGATAAAGATTTGGAAGGTTTTGTTTAACAGTATTTTAAGAATAGGAGAAATACCAACATCCTGAAAGAAAGCAGTGGCAGCTGTAATGCCTAAAGAGGGTAAAGATCCATCAGAACCAGCTTCATACAGGCCCATTTCAATACTGAACCATGATTATAAAGTGTTTATGTCTAATATGGCTAAAAGAATGGCAAAAGTAATGCCAAAACTGATATGGATCAGTGTGTTTTTGTGGAGGGGAGGCAAACATTTGACAACATTAACAGATCATTGATGATCCAAAGGAAAGCAGAATGTAAGAAAATACCATTGTTGTTTGTGGGTCTCGATGCAGGGACAGCATTTGGCAGAATAAGCTGTGATTTTATGAGCAGGACAATGAAAGCATTTGCACTTCCTGAAAAAAAATGTAAGGTTAATTAGGAGGATATACAAGGGATCAGAGGCAAAACTTAAAGTGGGTAGGGTCCTCTCTGATAATCTGTTTGAGCAGAGGAAACAGGCAGGAGTGTCCTCTATCCCCTTTGTTATTTGCATCACATTTAGAATCATTAGCAAATAAAATAAGGGAGTCAGCAATTCAAGAATATAACTGGTATGGCAATCAAGAAATGTTGGCTTAATTTGCAGGTATTATTTTATACATGACAAAACCAGAAAGAAACATTACAGTGTTATGGAACATTTTGAGACAGTTTCATATCTTTTCAGAATACAAAATGAATGAAGCTAAAACAAAGGCAATAGTAGTCAATTATGTATCAACATGTGAATTGGTTCAGCAATACCCTTATTTATGGGGACATGATAAAATAAAGTATTTAGAAGTATAGATTAAAAATGACTCTGGTGTGACAGCTAAGGATATGTGGGAAGAGACTAAACAAAAGATAATGCAAAAACAGAAAATGCAAGCCTTGTTATATGGATATGGATAGTAAGATACAAGCAGTGAAAATATTTTTAGTCCCATTAGTCCTATACACAGGTCAGGCATATTTTTATCAACCAGAGTAGAATTTGTGGAAAGCAATTAATAAATAGTTGAAGCACTTTATCTGGGAGGGGAAGATGGCAAGAGTCAAGTGGGATAAACCGATTTTTTCAGTAGATCAGGGCAGATTGGGATTACCCGATATGAAGGAATATTTCAGAGCTACGCAGTTAAAGCTCCTATATATAGCACTAGCAGAAAACTATTATTTAAAGTGGAAAGGGATGATGAT